>NC_056729.1:568318289-568515789 GCF_019279795.1 Protopterus annectens
AGGAGCAGTCAGGCAATCCTTCAGGGATAAACAATGTGCTTCCCAAGAAAAGGACCTCCTGAATCACCAATTCTGTTTACTTCTGCCTCTGGGGCAGCATCCAGTAAAAGGACCTCCTCTGCTGTGCTTGCCCCATCTAAAAAGCACTGAGATGATTTGAACTAGCATGCTTTAAACTCCTTTTGGTTCCTATAAAGAACCTCTGAGAGATCTCAAACTGAAATCCCGAGGAAGAGTGTCTTTCCTTCTCTCTTAAAAAAGAGCTTTCCATGACCTTGGATACAAACAGACCCCATTAATGAGGGCATTTAAGGATACTTTGAAATTATCTGCAAAATTGTACAAGCAGTGTCAGAAGTGCCTCATTATACCTCTGTGTGCAGAGCTAACTGCTGTGTTGGCTGTGTTATGAAACAGCCACATGGTTGTCACCAGAGACTAATGCTTCTTCCAAGTGTCAGGAGTGACAGGCTTCTTAAAGTCTAAAGCTTGCTCTGCTAGATCTCTTTCAGATGTCATGTGGGTAAACAATCCAGTGCTCTGAGGGTGGATGTGCCAAAAGTGTACACGCCTCCATGCAGCCCATTTTCCTAGATTCCTTAATAGAAGATGTAAAGCTGGAATTCTTAGTGTTAGCTGCCACAATAATGGAGACCACCAAAGGGCCCTTGCTTTAATCTGGTCTTTCCTTAAGTGGACAAAGAATCTTATCCGGCATCCTTGGGATGCTCTCCAAAATGTCAGGCTCCTGCCATGTCCTGCCATCATATGGTTGGCGAGTGGGATCACTCTGGGGGTAGATTGCAGATCTGAAGTCTTCAGAGTACCTCATCCGGGAAAGGGACGTTTTGGGTCTGTTGCCCCTCCGCTGCATCAATCCTAAGATTCTGCCAAACAGAACATCTTTTGGAAGGGACTGGGGGGGGGCTTCCCTCTTCATCAAGGTTGTTGTGCTGGGTAAGACACACTGTGAGGGAATATACATGCTTCTTCTTGCAATGTATATTTAATTGCTGGCTCCAGAGAGGACTTGTCCAAAGCACCAAAAGACTCATGATGACCCTTGTAGTAGGATTGCTTAAGACCTTCAGAAATGCCCTATCCCTGGGAAGGATGATAAGAAGAAAAGGGCTGCAGACAGGTGCTGATGGTGGAGTCTAAGTTAGTGCAGCATCCCCTGCCTGAATAGTAGGATTGGCTGTCATGTTCTCAGTGAATTCTAAGGTTGACACAGAATCCACTGGCACCAGTGACCTCTGAGTTGGCACCCTTTTAGCACTAAAGGGCATGAATGTCAAGGGGACCAAATATGGAGATGCAGATGTTCTGGATCATTCTGATGTTGAGATTGAAGCCAACTCCTCAAATGCCAGTGACCCTGACACAACAAAAGAGTACGAAATGGGTCAGTACCAAAGCTGCAGAGTTGAGAGGTCTGCTGTATGACCTCTCTTGACTCTGACTTGGTCTGAGACAGGTGAGTCAGACAATTCAAAGTTGGTACCAAAGGGTCAGATCAAGATGGTGCTGATACAGGAAGCTTTGGCAATGAAAATGGCTGCAGGTACTGATGTCCATATCAAGGAAGGAGATTTCTTCTCTAGTGGTACTCAAAACCAACCTGATGAGGGAGATAGGATGCCACCCATATCAATTTCTGCCATCACAAAGACTCATCATCCTTTCCCAATTGAAATCAGAAGAGCTGTGAGCAAACCTAGTAGACTTCAAGGAGGAAGGAGAGGGAGGTCAAAAGGCGAGGAATTCAGAAAGTTCCATTTCAGATAACTCCTGATGGCTTCTGGGGGTTGTTGGTAATAAATGATGATTGGCTTGGTGCAGAAAGATCCTGGAACAGGTAATGTAGATGACCCTGAAATTGAGGTGAGGCCTCCTGAGAAAGGATTTTTGGAGAAAGGAGAAGCTGAGATTGTACATCCTCATTTCATTTTCTTTTTTTTCCCTCTCTTTCTGTCCTTGTCTGCTGCTTTATCTGTGTCCTGAGAAGAAGCGGGGAGGAGACCTTTCAGGAGCAACTTGTTCCTTTGCTCCTGGAGAAAACAAGGACTGAAGTCCTTGCAAATATCACAGGATACCAAGAGATGATCTGGCACCAGTCTCTGAAGCTCTTGTTCACTGAAACACTAGACTTAGCAACATCAGTGGATCACAATCCAACCCACTTTTTTCCATTTTATATATGCGGTCATGGTGTTATCAATTGCCATTTCTTCACTCACTGATACTCTTACCTTCCTCAGCAGTCATGCCTGACAGTTACAGCTCTTCTCTCATGCAATCCAGCTATTTCTTTGTTGAACATTTTTCTTTCTGGGTTGTCGTCTTCCTGTTTCTCCCAAACCTTTACCAAATCATCTGCTTTTCTGTGTATGTGCCTAAAGCATTGTAATATGCTATTGATCTCTGAAATTGCATCTACTTTGGCTTGTGCTCTGATGTCCTCATTTCTTCATCAGTCCCACAGTGTGTAGCCTACCACCCATCTCAGACACTTAATCTCCATCACTTCTAAGTTCTTCAATTACTTTAAAATAACTGCACATTTTCTGTACCATACAATATCATTGGTCACACCACTGTTTTGTACATCTTACTTTTCAGCTGCTTCTTCTGTCACATACTACCCCTAACATTCCATACCAGTTGCCAGCAGTCCCTCTGATTCTAACATTGACCTCTTCCATCTGTCTTATCTGTACTCTTTCATCCCATGTACTTTCAGTTTTAAATTCCATTCTACTATCATTTGTTGAAGCTCCTGTTCAGAGTCCACATACAGCAGCTTTACTGACCTGTCCCCTCCAGCCTGTTTGCCAGTGTAGTCCATCACTGGTATGATCAGTGGGCTCAGAGCTGAACCCTGATGCTCTTGGAATCCATGTGACTCCGAACACTGTACTTGTGTCATTGGGTCCTTGTACATAGCCTGCACCAATTTTACAATGTTTCTGGGGCTTCCAGCCCTCACAGGATTGCCCAAGTCAGTTTCTTTAGACCCTGTTGTATGGTTTCTCCACAACTAGGAATGTCCAGTTACTGCCTCATCTCTAACGTCTTCACTGTCCATTTTCACTGCAAACATTAAGCCAGTTTTGCTGCATCATGAGCTGAATCTGAACTGCTCATCTCCCATCTTACTTCATACTATGTTTTTATCTATCACACTCTCCAGTATTTTCATACAGTGTGAAAGGAATTTGATACCTCTGTACTGCCCACACGTGTCCAATTTGTTCTTGTACACTGGCACTAGAGTACTTATTCTCCAGTCATGTGGGATATGCTTTTCTCCATACTGCTATAACTACTCCCTGGAGCCACTTCTCCCCTAACATCTTATCTGCCTTGACCACATCTGATACTTTCCTTTAAATTGTTTTCTTCAGTGCTGTTCTGTTTTCCAGGGTGCTCTTCCTCTTTCTTTGTAAGCTGTGTCATGGGCAGTATAGCTTCTGTGTTTTTTTCTCATTCATTCAGAAACTTCTGGAAGTACTTCTTGCATCTGCCTTTGATGTCCTTTGGGCTGGTATGCAGGTTGTTGCTGGTATTCCTTGTGAAAGGTGTCAGATAACTAACTTCTGTGTCTTTCTGTCTTTGCCTTGCAACCTGATAGCTTTTTTGCTCATCTAATGAGTCATTTTCCAGAAGATGGTTGAATGCTTCTTCTGCCTTGTTCTTTGCTATTGCAAAACCACAGTAGATAACATTTAGGCAGGCTATAACTAAGCCAAATAAATGTAATACTAATATAATGTTCAGTCATTGTGCAAGTCAATTTATAATAACAGTATATGTTTAGATTGCTGTATGCAGCTTATCCGACCAGGGATTGGTTAACCATCTAGTTTCCAAAGATGCAGAGCACCTTCCAAATTCTGTAACCACTGAAAAGCCTGAGAAGAGTGGTATAAAGTCAGTGGTTAGGGTGCTAAAATCTCAACTTACCTCAGAGCAAGGGAGGCTACAGCTCTGGAAGAGATAGGTGTGTGTCTGTAGAAGAAAAGAATGACAAAAAGCATCAACCCCTTCTTTTTATGGCAGGGTGTTTGTACTGCAACAATAATCTATTCAAATAACTACTGTTATGGTAAGTTTACTTGCACAACTATATTATGTTCATTAGATCACAGTTGCAGTTGCCAAAGCTATATGGGATGAATACTAAAGCTTAAAAGGAAAGGGAGGAGGAAGGATCAGAATCCTGGAGCCCATGGAGAACTGCCCTAACAAAGCTTTGTCTGAGCCTAGAGAAAGAGTCCAGCTTCTAGTGTTTAATAAATGTGTGCACGGAAGATCACGTTACTGCTGCTAGAATATTTCTTGAGTCCACTCCTTGCCAAATGCCTAAGTAGCTGCCATTGCCCTTGTAAAGTAGACCTGACTTACCCTGAAGTTTATTGTTATGGTGTGAATAACAAAAACTAATAACATGAGTCTACATTTAGAAACTGTCCATTTTGACTTGACTGTCCCTTTTTCTTACCTTCAGAGAAAACAATTAGAATTCCTGAATGTTTTCCTGACAATGTAGTATACAAGTTATCTGTGGATATGAGTGTAAGAAATTCTCTTATTTTTGTGTTAAGGAAAGAAAATTAAAATTATTAGCCTGGCTTAATATATCCTCTGAAATCACCTCAGGCATTAAAGGAAGCTATGGTTCTTAAAGTTACCCTGCCTTTGTGAAAGATGAGACGGGGTTAAATCACCATAATAGCTTGTAACCCAGAAACCCTTCCTGCAGAATCAAATCAATGAGTAACACTGTTTTCAAAATAACTTAAAATCAGCCTCATGAGGATGTTGAAAAGTAAAAAGTGCAAGTTTCCTCATTACAAAATAGTACAAAATTAAGATCCCAAGTAGATACCATGTGCATTTCTGGTGGGCGGATAATGTAACATTCCTTTCAAAAACTGATTAACTTGAAGGAAGATATAGAGGGGATAAGTCAGTAGAGATGACTGAAAGGTTATCCCTGACAGAAGAGTGAGAAAGGCCTTAGAAAAATGGAGATTAATAGCCTGGCTTAATATATGCTCTGAAACCATCTCAAGCATAAAGGAAGGTCTGGTTCTTAGTTACCCTAACTTTGTGAAAGATGCAAAAGAGATGAGTCACCATAATAGTTTGCAACTCAGAAACCTTTCATGCAGAAGTCAGATCAATGAGTAACACTGATCTGTTGTTAATCTTCATTTTATCCTTGACAGATGGGTTGGTTCTGATATCGGAACCAACTCAGGCATTACTACAGCTTGCGCCAGCTAAAAGCACTCGAGCTTCACCTCTGCCCAGACTCCCTCTCTATCAGTTACCTCAGATTTCATTTGCCATGTTTCGAAATGGTCACGTCCAGCTACTGCTATCGAGCTTCAGTCATTTAGGTAAAACATTTTGACATTTTTCTCTCAGTTTCTCCCTTTTTCTTTAACTTCTCTTACACTTAGTGTATCCTATAAAATATCATTGTTGATATATTTTACCCTTACACTTTTATTTCCCACTATCATCGCTGATAGTTGCCTCTTTCCCCTCTCTTGTAGATTTTCCCTTCCCTGTGCACACTCGTGTACTTCTCTGGCTATCATTGCTGATAGTCCTTTTGCCCTTTAGTTTTCCTTAAAAAAAAAAAAAAAAAAAATTATATATATATATATATATATATATATATATATATATATATATATAAGCCCTTCATTTGTTCGAACTTTCAAATGTTTGAAACCATATCAACAAACGTT
Source organism: Protopterus annectens (assembly GCF_019279795.1). Lineage (NCBI taxonomy): Eukaryota > Metazoa > Chordata > Ceratodontiformes > Protopteridae > Protopterus > Protopterus annectens. The sequence continues at coordinate 568,324,055 of NC_056729.1, forward strand.
TGAAAGGCTGACAAATAATAGCGACTGGGAGATTCCCCTTTCCTGCATTGTAGTGCGATCTCAGAGTGAGAATATTTAAGTAGCAGGGGGTTTGAGGTGCGGGGGGGCTTGCCCCCCTGCATAACACAGTTTTACTGTGTTTACAGGTAGGTAAATGGTGCTATTTCTGGATGTCGTTCTTTTGGAATGCCAATCATATGGTTTCGGCCATATGAAAGTCGGCATTCTGAATGGTCGACATTCTGAAGTAGACATATATATATATATATATATATATATATATATATATATATATATATATATATATATATATATAAGCCCTTCATTTGTTCGAACTTTCAAATGTTTGAAACCATATCAACAAACGTTTGAAAGGCTGACAAATAATAGCGACTGGGAGATTCCCCTTTCCTGCATATATATATATATATATATATATATATATATATATATATATAGAGAGAGAGAGAGAGAGAGAGAAGGGTAAGGCCGTCTCTGGGTTCAAAAAAGGCCAGAAGTGTGGCTATAAAATTCCCTAATCAGATTTTCACTCTGTGTGTTTATTGTCTAGGCTGTCACTATTTACAAGAAGACTGAAGAATCTGTCATGCCTTTAGCCACTGAGCTCTTGTGGAAAGCTGAAACAAGCTTATTTTAAAAGGTCTACTTCCTTCAGCTTTTGGCAACACCTTATCTTCTATAGATAAAGCAGAGACAGACATCTAATCTCCTTCATCCTCATCTTCTTTGGATAAAAGCAAGAAAAGAAGCCTCTCAGTTCTGACCTCCCCATCGGTTCCAAAATCAAAGAAGTTGAGGTCCTTGGTTCGAAAAGTTTCAATGGAATCACAGGCCCCTGCTGCTGACACTCCAGTACTGATGCCCATTCCAGCACCAATTGTCATTTCAAACCCTTCTACAGTGATCTCCTCAGTACATGAAATCATTACTGTCTCACCTGCTATGACCAGAATGCCAAGAACTACTTACTCACCATTGATTGATCCTTTTGCTGGGGAACTCCCTGAAGTTTTTTTGCAGAGGCCTAAGTCCCCTTCTGCTTCATCAGTCTGCTCCAACAAAAGTCTTTCTGAACTCAATGTGGAGAAGCTAGTGAATAAAATCTTATGGGCTAGAGGACTTTCAGGCCCCCTTTCAGTTCTGACCCCTGGTAACTACTCCTCCTCTAACCTCCTCAGAGATCTTAGATTCCTCTGTTCCAGATCTGCTGATGTTGATTGTACTAGTTTTTGAGTTGTTTGCTTCTTAGGAGCCAGTAGTTACCCTGAGCTCTTCAGTTATTTCTGAACCGGAGAGATGTCCTGGAGCTGTAGCTACCCTGTCAGTTCCAGGGCAGATCTTGACTCCAAGTTTTTCGGAGCAGTCCCTGCTCCTCAGAGCTTTGGCTCAAGTTAGTTCAGCTCCAGCTTTGGTCTCGAGGGTAGGTTCTTTGGAGTGGGGAGTGACCCCAGTCCTGAGTCATTTTCTCTCAGTTCTGGGTCCCTTCCCTCTTCAGGGGAACTACCTTCAAGGCTATGTAGACAGCCCTTTCTCTGGCAGAGACTCAGTCTGTGCCTTTCACCTCAGATCAGGTTCCCCCCTCTAGTTCAGTTATTCCTCCTGCCTCTCCACTGGGACAGCAGGTGCTAAAGCCTCAGGTGTCACAGGCTCAAGTACTGTCATTTTTTGACAACTCCCTAGATTATCCTCCTGAGGTGGTCCCTCAGAAGAAGAAGAAGTGCAAGAGAAATACATGAATCCCTCCCCAAGAATCAGTGACTGAGGATACAGATTTTGATGGGGGAGAACAGTCTCCATGGCCATGTCCTGAAGATGTCTCATTTGGAGACATCCTGTAAATTCTAAAACAGAGGCATGGCTAGAAGTCCCCAAATCCTACCTCTGAGGAATATATTTACCTGCAGGCTTTTGGCACCTGCCCGTCTACCTCCTGAGTGACACTGCCTGCTGATGAACTTATTCAGTTGATTTCACAGTGGGCATGGAAGGCTCCAGACACCATTAAGCCGATCCCCAAAAGACCTGATAAGATACTTTCCACCCCAAAGATAAACAGTTCTTGGTCAAGGAGTTAACAGTACATGCTATGGTTATAGCGTCCGCCACTAAAAAAGAACTTGCTGAGGAGTGTTCCTCTGTCCATCTGCCCAAAAGGTAGTCTCAGGCTATGGATAGATTTGGGAAGTGGGTCTACGCATCATCAGCCTTTGTCATTAGGTCCTTGAATTTTTTGGCACACTTCACCAGACTCCAAAGGGATCTGATTAAGGAGTTGTCAGAGACACTGGCAGGAGCTGTAGCTGAGAGAGTCCAAGAGAAAGTGTCTTCCCATTTAGCCACACTGGAGTCTGTGTCCATTTTATCCATGAGGCTGATTGCCCATACATCTGAAGGGATGTCCACAGCAGCTGGTACAGTCTTAGCCATAAGGAGACATGCCTCAATGCACCTGTAGAACACAGTGTGTGTATGTACCTTTAAGAAGCATTTCCAGATGTAGGCACATGCATATAAATAGTGAGCATGTGCAGGCAGCAGTGCCACTTTGAGACAACAGCCAGTGTGTTAACATGTATGAGTGTGGTAGTCAGTTTGTTTATAAGTTTGTTATAAAGCATCATTACTGATGTGCTTATGTGTAATAAAGCTGCTTGAACTGAACCCACAATTGTTCCTCTGTTTTATCCTGACTGAATGAGCGATATAGTGTCAGAACCAGGATTAAGAGAGCAACTTCTTCAAGCCATGAGGCGCAGAGTTGAATGTGAAGGCAGATTGAGCTGGTTGAGTGAAACAGAGCTCAAATGATCAAAAAGAGCCAGAAATGAATTTAAGGTAACCAGAACTTGCACAATTGATTTATTTTGCAAAGAAAATGAAATGGAGCATTTTTAAGGCACAAAACGCATTATTAATCAAATGAAAGGCACAAAACGTGTTATTAATTAAACAAAATGTTTGAAACCACAATATTTGATAAAACTAGCAGAAATATTCATATGGGGCTCAGAATTATCTCCAATTTGCATAATGAGCCTGTTTAAAGTAAAACAAGCACAAGAAAACTATAATGAGCATGATAAAAGATTAAAAGGGCATAATGAGTACAATAAAAGGGCAAAATAAGCTTAAAGAGCAAGGCAACTGCATGCTTTTTAGTAAAAGACCATGTTTGGTCACAAACTACTATTTTGCATTGATCAAAACCATTCAAAGCATAACTAGAGTTGTTCGAAGTATCTCAGAGTGTGTAGTGTTTGCAGACAGTGTGCTTTATTATGGTGCAATTAGTCCAAAGAATTTGCTGGGTGCAAAGTGCAGTTAAATTGCAAAGTGCAGTCAAAGTATGGCCATTTTGAAAAGTTTCTTGTGCTGTGTACATTTATTCACAAAGTGTCGCCATTTCAAAATGTTTCTTACACTGTACAGAGTTACTACACAAATGTACAGACATTTTGAAGAGTTTTTGTGCCATGTACAGTTTATTTGCAAAGTGCATTCATTTTGAAATTTTTCTTACTCTGAGCTTTTCTGCTATGTGCAGTTAATTCACAAAGTACAGTCATTTTGAAGTATTTCTTACAGAGATAAGGAGTGGTTCCACAAAGTACAGTGATTTTAAAGTGTTCTTGTGCTATGGAGACTTATTTTGCAAAGTGCAGTTATTTCAGAGAATCTGTTGTGCAACTGGGCATAATTACAAATTCTGGCATATTTATATGTATGTTCATACATAATTCCAAGCACCTTCACTACTGTGTTGATATGGCAGAGGCATTTCACAGACCCAGTCTGCTTATGTTCAATTTTAATATACCAGATAATTGGAGAGTATTTGAGCAGGAATATATTTTCATACAAACAGCTTTTTCTGACAAAGATGCATGTACAAGGACATTCATTTTGCTTAACTTAGCTGGGTCAGAGGCCATTGAAAGAGTGTTCGTTCCTGTATGCACCAGAGGTATATGCAGGAGTAAGGGAAAACTACCATACTGTTGTACCGGCTGAATCAAGGGAGGACTCTGAGTGCTTGAAACGTAAATTTAGAGAAATGTGGAACCCCCAGAGAAATGATACATTAGAGAGGCACTTCATTTATATGAGAGACCAAAAGCCAGATGAATTTTTTGCAGCTTATGTCACTCACTTGAGAAATAAGGCTAGAACATGCATATTTGGTGATTTGAAAGACGAGTTAATAAAGGACTGTCTTGTGCGTGGTGTTAATAATGTTGTAGTGAGAAAGATTTTGCTTCATGATAGTGATTTAATGTTGGGCAAAGCCATATAGATTTGTCAAATCCATGGGCTCACAGAAAGGCGCACAAGTATGCTTTTAAGTAAAAGGAGAATGGTTTCAATAGCCTCTAGAGCAAAACATGGACAGCACGTAGCAAGCAGAACCAAGCCTAAGCACAAGGCAGCTGCAACCCCTGCAGGATTCTCTGGGAGATTCTGTAACTTTCTAGCAAGTTCTAAGACTAGCTCAGCAGAACAGAAATGCTCAGTGCAGTATAAGGGTGAGGCATAAAAACCCAAGTCAATTCTTATTGTTAACTGTCATAATTGTGGAGTCAAACATGATTCTAAAAGAGAGAAGTATTTAGCATTTAGTCAGGAATGCCACAAGTGTAAAATATGGAACCACTTTCAAAGGTTTTGTAAATCAAGCAAGCCTCATTCAGTTATTAAGAAAGGTCATTCAAAAAGGCAAGTTGATCATATAGAAAGCTGCAACCCTACTTTCTATGTAGATGGTGTATTACTGGCTGGTGAAAAGATTAATGCAGTAGATTTATTGGCAAAGAACAAAGTATTTTGTACTGTCCTGATCAACGGTAAACCCACAGAGCTTAACATGGACACTGGTTCAAAGTGTAATGTAATGTCAGCAGAAACATTTGGTAACGTGAGAACTAGTGAGCAACTTTGGTTAATTGTGCAAAGCTTGTTTTTTATGGAAATGAAATTCAAACTGAAGGCTCAGTAGTGCTTTCATGCTATTCAGCTGGGAACATTTAGAGTTTGCAATTTTATGTAGTCAGAAGACCTGTGCAGTCATTATTAGGTCTCAGACAGAGTTTAAGAATGAAACTGCTTTCTTTTACCAAAGAAGTACATTATGTAAGCATATGTCCCACGTCCAGGTTTAGTGATGCTATTTTCTCAGAGTGAGCTGATGTTTTTGATGAAAAGCTAGGCAAACTTCTAGTTGTGTACTCCATAAAAGTAGACCCAGAGGTCAGACCAGCAAGGAGAGTTCCAATAACTATGCAGGACAACGTCAAGGACCAGTTAGACAAAATGGTGCAGCAAGGTGTGATTTGTCCAGTCACAGAACCAGCTGAGTGGGTGTCTTCCATAGTAGCTGCTCATAACAAAAATTCAGATGAAATCAGAATAAGCATTGACCCAAGAGACTTGAGCAAGGCATTAAAATAGACCTCATCACCCTATGCGTACAGTTGAGGAGATTGCTACCCTTGTGCTAAATGCTACTGTTTTTTCTGTCTTAGATGCAAAGCGTTCATTTTAGCAAGTAATGACTGATTGCAAATCTTCTTTACTGACTACATTCAGTACCCCATTTGGCAGATACAGATTCCTCAGGATGCCTTTTGGAATAAATTCTGTTAGTGAAGTCTTTCAATGTGCAATGGAGCAAATTTTTGGGGGGCTACCCGTGGGAATAATCATTGATGATTTACTATTTGGAGGCAATGGTAAAGCAGAGCATGAGAAAAACCTCAGGAAAATTCTGGACAGAGCGTGTGAAGTGAACTTAAAAAGCTTAATCATCTGAAATGTAAATTCAGACTACCAGAAGTTACTTACGTAGGTCATTTATTTACCAGTACAGCCTTATGACCAGACCCTTCCAAGCAAGCATCCTTTGTTGAAATGCCATCTCCAGACAATGTCCAAGCTTTACAGCATTTTCTTGGTTTGGTTAACTATTTGGACAAATTTATGCCTGACTTTAGTAAGTTATCGGTGCCTTTAAGAGAGCTGACATGTAAAAATGTTGCCTGGACATGGTTAGAATACCAGAAAGCATTTGATAACCTCCAACAGCAAACTGCCAACCCTCCTACATTAAAGTACTATGATGTCCACAAACAAGTAGTTCTTTCTTGTGATGCTTCAAAGTTTGGTCTTGCTGCAGTTATTCTTCAAGCAGGCAGACTCATTGCCTATGCATCTAGAAATCTTACCCAAACTGTGATGCAGTATGCTCAAATTGAGAAGGAACTTTTGGCAATTGTGTTCATATGTTTGAAGTTCCATGATTATATTTATGGCCAAGCTATCCAAATCAAAACTGATCGCCAATCTATAGTCAATATTTTAAAGAAGTCTATGTATTCAGCTCCAGCAAGACTACAAAGAATGATGCTCAGATTACAAAAGTATAACTTCAAAATGGTCTATACAAAAGGGAAACATTTATCTGGCTGATACCTTATCCAGATCACCCAGAAATACCACAGAACAGTTTGATGCAGAGAATTTTGACTTTGCTGTCATGGAAGTGCACAATGTTTCTACCATGAGACTTGGTGAGCTGAGAGATCATATAAAGACTGGTCCAATTTTTCAAAAGCTCAACCACTTTGTCAATCTAGGATGGCCATCAAAGCAAACCTGTGTACTGCTAGAAGTGCAAAATTACTTTCCATACAGAGAAGAAATGCTGATAGAAGATGGTATAATTTTCAAAGGTCCCAAAGTTATTGTTCCTACTTCCTTACAAGATGAATAAATTCAGATTTTGCATCGTGGCCACCTGGGTTTCGACTCTACCAAATGATGGGTGAGAAGACTAGTATTTTGGCCTTCTCTATCGAAAAAAATTGATAACATGCTTTGTAATAGTACTAAACTGCATTTGCAAAAAGAGCCACTTCATCTAAGCCAAATTCCTGAACTACCTTGGTCAACAGTAGCCACTGACATATTTGAGTGGAATAATCAGCATTACTTAGTGTTGGTAGACTCCTATTCGAACTGGTTTGAAATCGATTTGCTGTTACTAAGATGAAATGTCATTTCTCAGTCCATGGTAGTCCACTTAGTTATTTCTTTCAACAGTACTCAGTTTACCAGACAGTTGTTTCAGAGATTTGCAAAAGTGTGGGACTTTATCCATGTTACTAGTAGTCCTGAATACCCACAGTCACATGGCCTTGCTGAACGTGCAGCACAGAGTGCAAAGCAATTACTATAGAGGTCAAAGCATGGCAATATCAATATCTTCTTGAATTTACTTAATCTCAGAAATATACCCTGTAACAACCTACTTGGCTTCTCAGAGACTTTTATCTAGGCACACCAGAAAACCTTGCCTATTAGTTCTAGTTTGTTAATGCCTAATGCTAAAAACAACAGAGCAATCAAAGCCCAACTTTTTAAAAAACATTCTTCTTAGAAGTCCAGCTATGATCAAATGAGCAGATTTCTTTGCCCGTTAGAAGAAGGAGACAGGGAGAATGCAAACGGCGAAGGACTTTGATCGAATTGATCAAGTGAGAGTTATATGTGCCAAGCCAAAATCCTACTTATTGAAATCTGAGGGTACAGAGTACAGGAGAAAATGCAGGCATCTTCTTCCTTTATCAGAAATGATATCAAAGCATTGTACCTGTGATACAGACTGCAGATCTCAGAGCAACCTTGACAATGTTCATACCGAAGAACATGTCTCAGTATCATAGGTTCATAGGCTAGTACTAAGCTAACTACCCTTGCGAGTCATTTTAAGCTTAGCCAATTATCCCTTGTGAGACTCAAACCCTGCACCTTGTGTTTGTAAGGCAAACACCTTAACCATTAGGCCACCCTCCCAACCCCTTTCATTTCCATTCCTGATGATGTCCCAGTTGTCCCCAATTTTGAACATTCCTTGAAGACTGTTCCCATTGCTAGATCCAATTCTGACTTATAATGGTACACGTTCAGGTCATATTTCTCGTTCAGGTCATATTTCTATACCTAGTATAAAATATACAGAAACCTGGACATGATTGTTTTGTGTGTGTCTGATTTTGCACGACTGCATCTCAAAGAATTATTTCTGTATAATTGCATGTCAAAAGATAACGTCTGTATAATATCATGTCATTGAATACTGTCATTTGATGTATGAGCTACTTCTCAAAGAGGGAGGATGTAGAACAGTGTGTGTGTATGAACCTTTAAGAAGCATTTCCAGAAGTAGGCACTTGCATATAAATAGTGACCACATGCAGGCAACAATGCCATTTTGAGAGAACAGCCAGAGTGTTAACATGTATGAGTGAAGTGGTCTGTTTAAAAGTTTAAGTTACAAAGTCTCATTACTGATGTGTTTGTGTGTAATAAAGCTGTTTGAACTGAATCCACAACTGTTGATCTGTTTTATCCTGACAGGACAAACGACAGCACCTATATGATTTTGCGGAATCATTCAAGTCTTCTTTTGTTAATGCTCCTTTTGATGGAACATCCTTGTTTGGCCTGAAAGTAAGAGAGACTTTATCCAGATGTGAGAAGGATGTTAAGACCCTTTCTGCTGTGGGTGTATGTTTCTCCAACCCCCAAAAGGTCCTTTTCTAGGAACCAGAGGAGTACTGGAAAAATGTGGTTCAAAAAATTCCAGAAGCCTTTTCAAAACACACATGGAGGGAGGTCCCTCAGAGGCAGTAGGGTAAACCTAAATGGAAGACGCCACCCTTGCGGCAGAGGTGGTCTGCAAAACCAGGACTTCAGGGATTCTTTTCCAGGGAAGCCCTTTCAGCATTCCTGAAGAGTGCCCTGATCGTCTTCCTCTGGAGGCAGTCAGGGGACGGTTGTTCTTCCACCTAAACACCTGGCTAAACATAATAGACTCCTGGGTACAACAGATCATATCCAGAGGCTACATCATTCCCTCTTCTCACCCTCCCCCTGTCCTCAAGAAGATCCCCAATGTACCATATATAAGTGAGATTTGGCAGTGCAAGAAATTCAAAAAACTGCTGGACAAAAGAGTCATCCAAGAAGTCCTACCAGGCCAGAAAGGATCTGAAACCTACTTAGGATTCTTTTTCGTGCCAAAAAAGATAGGGGACTGGAGACTGATTTTAGATCTTAGTGTGCTGAACAAATCTGTTTGGTAAACAAAGTTCCAGATGGTCACAGTACAGTCTATTCTCCCCTTTCTGAAGAAAGATGATTAGACTTGCACAATAGACCCTTCAGGATGTGTATTGCGATATAAAGATGGACAAACGCTCCAGAAAGTTCCTCCACTTCTAGCTAGGAGCCAGTCATTACCAATTCAGAGTATTGCCTTTTGGTCACACCACAGCCCCCAGGGAGTTCAAATGAATGGCAGTAGCAGGAGCTCACTTGAGACTGCAAGGATTCCAAGTGTTCTGTACTTGGATGACTGGCTCATAACCACTTCAACCAAGCATCAATTAATGGTAGCCAGAGATTACACCCTTGACATCTGCGTCCTCCTGGGGATTATGGTAAATCTAGAAAAGTCACATTTAACCCCAACATAAAATTTAGAATTTATACGGGCAGTTTTGAATACTCAAACAATAGCATCCCTTCCTCCAAAAAGACATCAGAGAACAGTGGTACAAGTTGAAAAGATAATCCGCAGAAAGAGGGTTCCAGGTCAACTAGACTTGCAAGCTCTAGGGTCGATGGCAGCTTCTGTAACTCTAGTACTGTTAGCCAGGTCACATGAGAATTCTACAATGGTTACTAGTTTCCCAGTGGTTGATCCTTCATCAACCTCTGTCAGATCAAGTACTAATCACAGATTGTTGCAAAATGGATCTTTGGTGGCTACATTCTAAACAAATTCTCCATAGTCATCTCTTTGTTCTTCCAGAGCCACCATGGACACCTCTCCAATGGGGTCGGGGGAGCATTATCTAGGCATGACAGTCCAAGCCACTTGATCCCCAATTAGAGGCCAATTTGCATATCAATGTCCTGGAGATAAGAGCAGTGCTTCTTGCTTTGCAGGCCTTTCAGAAAGCTCTTCCTCAAGGGACTATTACAACTGAAACAAACATGTCAGTGGTTTGGTACATCAACAAGCATGGAGGAACTAAGTCTTATCCCCTTTGTCAAGAAGCCCTCAGTGTGTGGCAGTGGATGATCTTTTCCATCTGTTTTCTAATAGCAAAGCACATTGTGGGGAGTTCCAATGTGATTGCAGACAAGCTGAGCAGATGCATCCTTCAGCCTCAGAAGTGGTCTCTCAATCTAGAAGTAGCAAAATTGATATTCTGTTGTTGGGGTCAACCTTGCTGCAACCTGTTTGCGTCCCCCCCCCAGACGACAATTGCAGCAATTACTTTGCCCTGATTCCCCAACTGAGGAAGCCACCTGGAGATGCTTTCCTCTGCATTTGCCCCCTGTTGTCCTGTATGCCTTTCCCCCGATACCTCTAATTCAAAAATTTTTACAGAAAGCACTCAGGTTGAAAAGCACAGTAATCCTCATTGCCCACTTTTGGCCTACATAGATTTGGTTCCTCTTTCTTTGGCCTTATCTTATTTGACAATCCTGGATTCTGGACCCAGTACCAGATCTTCTGTCCCATCCAGATGGTCTTGGTCACCCAGACATTTTGAACCTCAAGCTGAATGTGTGGTTCCTCTTATTCCATTAATTGCCAGTCGTCTTAATACTTCCTTTCCATTACAACACATCCTGTTGTCAGCTCATAAACCTTCCACTCGAAAACTATAAGTAAGTGGAAGAGATTTACCATTTGGGCCCATGAAAAGCAAATTGATCTTTTTCATTTTTTTATTTAAAGTTTTTATCTTGGAAGACACTGTTTTTGGTAGCCCTTACTTCTGCCAGGAGAATTTCAGAGATCCAGGCCTTATCATCAGAACCTCCTTATCTGATTTTTCACAACAATAGGGTCTCTTTACGAACAACCCCCCCCCCCCAAGTTTCTACCCAAGGTAGTATCAAAGGTTAATATTAATCAGATGATTAATTTACCAGTTTTCTTTCCAAATCATTCCAACAAAGGAGAATATGCCTTACATTTTCTAGATGTCCATAGACAATTACATTTCTACCTTCACAGAACAAAAGACATAAGACAATCAAGTCAACTGTTTGTTTCTTTTTCCAGTACAAAGTTAGGTAAAGCAGTCAACAAGACTACTCTAAGTGGTTGAAAGATTTTATTTCATTCATCTATGATAAGAATAAATTAACCTTACCTAAGCCTGTCAAAGCACATTCTACAAGGTCTATAGCCACTTCAGCAGTTTTCCAGTCTTGAGCTTTAATGGATGATATATGTGCAGCAGCTACTTGGGCTTCACTCCATACCTTTATTACTCATTATAAACTGGACTTGATCTCTGAGGAAGATCATCCTTTGGCTTGATGGTGCTCAGGAATATTCTTCCATGAGTCCACCCAAGATTTTAGGTAGCTGGGGACTCGGTCCCATCTGTCAAGGATAAAATGAAGATTGACAACATCAGATAAAGAAGTTATGTACTCTCCATAATGTTCCATCTGTGTTGTCTATCTTCATTTATCTTTGACTTCCCTCCCTTCCATCCCCCGACCTTTAAAGATTTTTTGATGGAGCGGATCATATATCCTTGAATTATTATGATTATTCAAGTCAGTAGATAAGGCTTCCATCTGGCTTACTTTTTGTATGTATGTATGTATGTATGTATGTATGTATATATATATATATATATATATATATATATATATATATATATATGTGTGTGTGTGTGTGTATATACGTTTTGTATTGTTCTATACTTTCTGCAAACTCAATCTGAGGTAATTGAAAGAGAGGGATTCCGGGCAGAGGTGAAACTTGAGAGTTTTTGGATGACACGAGCTGTAGTAACGGCCAGGTTGGTTATGATGTCGGAACTGAACCCATCTGTCAAATATAAATGAAGATAGACAACACAGATGGAACATTATGGTTTGTACATAACTTATTTTTTTCAGAATAACTTAAAATCAGCTTCATGAGCATGTTCAAAGGTAAAAAGTGCAAGTTTCCCCAAGTACAAATTTAAGATCCTAAGTAAGCACCACCTGCCCTGCTAGTGGATAGATAAAGTAACACTCATTTCACAAACTGATTAGCATAAAGGAATGTATAGAAGGGACAAGTCAGTACAGATGACTAAAAAGTGATCCCTTATAGAAGAGGAAGAAAAGCCTTAGGATAACTCACAAGTACTGCATAATCAAAGGTGTCTGAGCAGTAAAAGGATTTTGGTTCTTTGTTTGGCACCTACAAGAAAATTATTTTCACTTACCCATATATTATTTTCATATAGCAATTTCCTTTACCTGCTTTAATACTTGCTGGTTGCCCTCAGGAAAAATGCTGCCTAAAAGGCATTAAAATTCTATCATTCATATGTTGAAGAAATTGAAGGTTGGGGTGTATCAAACAACCCCTGACCTGTAAGTCCATTTCAAGGGAAGCATGTGGTAATCTCCTTTGGTCATTTTCAAAAGAAAGGGTAACCACTGTTGCCTGGGCCATAACAGAGTACAATAATTATCTTTGGAGAGTTGTCCTGATTCTTTATAAGAACCCAGATTATCAAAGGAAAGGTATACATACCCTCTGTATGTAAATAAATGGTAAAGACCAAGCCAGATAAATCTGAATCGAACAACGATCAAATCATAGTGGCTCAAGGACACCGCACAGAGATTTTTTTAAAAACTTTAATACCAACAAATGAAATTATTCTTTGGTATGAAAGCTTTGTAAAAAGTTTTTTTTTTTTAAATCTCTGTTGTGGTGTCCTTCTGCAGATATGTTTGATTAGGATTTATCTGGCTCTGCCTCTTTTGAGCTACCTTTTCTGTTTGAGTGTGTGTGTTGTACTAGCTGTGCTTATTAAGAAGGATGTGTAAGCTGACACAGTTTGCGTGGAGAGCAGTCTATTACACTCCTGAACCACATCTGCTTGATGCCCATTCTCATTTTATTAAAATAATTTGTTGTGAAAGCTTTGTTAGTTTTTCAAAAAATCTCTGCCATGGAGTCCTTGAGCCAATACATTTTGTTTCCTGGCCTTTCTGAAAGGAGTCTTTGAGCAGAATTTTTAACTGTCTGTTCTAAATGGAGACAAACAAATCTACTTGTGGAATTCCCCACAGCTAGATGAATTCCTGAAAGACATATTGGTGCAACTTCCATTCAGAGGTGGAGGGTCTGTCCTGGTCCTTCACAGCTTGTCTGATACAAAAATCTGCTCTGAATGAATCCAAGTAGTTTGTAGGGATAGATTATGCAGAGTTGCTAATTCCCAGGCTACCATAGTTAGTCTACTAAAGGGGGTAGGATCTGATCTCCCCTTTCTCCCACTTGTTTATGTACCACATCACTGTGGTTACTGCTAATGGGCCTGGAGTTGAATAATGGTTTAGAGATATGAGAGCATTATTAATTAGTGCCTTCATTTCTTTGACATTTATGCTTCAATTTTTTTTCTGCTGAATTATATATACCCTGCATTTTTACCCTTTTGGATACAGCTTCCCAAATGAAATGTAAAGCTTTTCTTGTCACAGATTGACTAAGGAGGGGAGAGACAGGAAGCATGGGTTGAAGGACAGTTAACTCAGCAGAGATTCTCCCTTTTGATAAACCCCAGCAGCAGGATCCGAAATTATATCGGTTGCTGGTTTCATACTGATTTTAGGAACCATTCTATTTTTTTCATGTGAAGTCTAGCCAAAGAATTTATGAGAATTGTAGGGGTCATGAAACCTAGAATCCTGAGATATTCTGTGGCAGGTGCCACTGGTTGGAAAATGTCAGAAACTCTTCCTTGTAAAATTCCACCTCTTCATGAGGAAGAAAAAAAAATCATGAGGATTGTATCTAGGAGGCATCCAGGAAACAATATCCTGTGGGATGGAATGAGAGATTGATCTCCAGGTTCACCTGAAATTCCGTACTGAGAGAGGGTCTCAAAAAAGACAAAAGGATGGCTCCCAGGTGGTAGTAGGAAGTAGCAGTCCACAAAAACTGATAGGCCAAAGAAGAGCCATAAAGACGACAGAGTGTACTATTAGGTTCATAGGTGTGTACTAGGCTAATGGCCCTGGAGCCTTTACAAGCCTAGCCCATAGGATTACCCTGGCATTGTGCCACCCAACCTCAGTTCCTAGTGCATCTGTCGAGTAGAGCCACTGGAGTGATCCCTGGCATGAACTTTCTATTTCCTATCCACTCAAGATTTCTCTTGAAGATGGCCAGTGAGGTGCTCTGCTTGACATGTATGGGAAGTCTATTCGATAGCATGGGCAGTCTCTGGGTTATGAACCTGTCCCTCCAGCATGTTCTGTTGATTGTGGTAATGAGGTTGAGGTCTCTGGAGCGGAGCGATTGGGATTTCATTAGATGTAGCATTTCTAACAGAGCTGGGTCAGACATGGCTTTGTAAGTCAAGCAGAGATCACCTCTAAGTAGGCGATATGAGACAGAGAATAATTGGAGTTTTTTGAGGCTGTCCATATAGGACAAATGTCTAAGGCCTAGGATCCTCTTTGTGAAGTACTTTCATGTCCTCTCCAGTTGTTGCAGGTATCTAGTGAGGTACATGCCAAATGGGGCATTGTACTTGATTGGCCTAATGAGGGGAAAAGGAGAGGGAGACAATGGCCTCTTTTTTCCTGGATGCAAAACTCTTGGTAATGAGATGTGCCACATAGAAGGACTTTCTGACCACAGTGGCAATGTGGTGGTCAAAAGAGAGGTTGCCGTCAACCTGTGTTCCCAGATCTCTTATAATGCTTTCTGTGTTCAGTGGACTACCATCAATGTGGTAATTCAAGGGAACCGGGTTTTTCCCAAATAGGATGAAGACACATTTTTTGGGATTGAGCTTAAGGCCATGGTTCTATTGAGAATAAGAAAGAAATTATGTATTGTAACTATTATGCAAAAGCCCAGAATTTCCAGACACAAAGTGTTCAAAAGGATTGAGAGAGAAATTAGAGGAAAGAAAAATACTTCACCAAGAAAAACTGTTTGAAGCTTCAAATAAAAAGACTGTGTTCATTAATATAATGAATTTGTGAAAAACAGTACATAGACCAAGAAACTTTCATCTGTTTAGAAAAAGAAGTATCTGAGGAAGTGCGAAAATATAAATAACAAAACCTAGAGATTTCAAAAGTATGAAAAAGAAATATGGACATGAGAAAGAAAGAGAGATTTGATATGGTGCAATATTTATGCCAAATTAATCAATATAAAAATGGCAGCCCCAAAGATATTAGAAGAGAAATACAGGCAAAGGCATCCAGATATGGAAAATTTCACAATAAAAAATATCACAAAGAGGGAATGTACAAAAGAAGATTAGGAAACTAGAAGTTGAAGCTATGGAGTTCCTGCAACATGAAGAATTTGGTGTAGAAGGCCCAATACAGGTTACATCACAGCATGAGGGAACAAGTCCCCAAAGTAAGGAGAAACTGGAAGATCAGGAGACATCTAAAGAAGAAATATAGACATGGGAAAGAAAGAGAGATTTAATATGGTGTAATATCTATGCACAGGAGAAAGCAAAACTAATCAATGCAAAAAGAGTAGCACCAAAGATATTTGAAGAGAAATAGAGGTAAAGGAATCCAGACATGGTAAACTTTACAGCACAAAAAAATAAGACAAAGAGGAAAAGGAGATTAGCAATGGAGAAGTTAAAGAAACAGAAACTGATTTTATGGAGTACTTGCAAAATGAAAGATTCAATATAGAAAATCTAATTCAAAAAGGACCACAACAGAATTGAGCAATGGACATCCAAATTAAGGGGAAACCAGTGGAATGGGAAGCAATTGGTCAGGTGCCATATGAAGATATTTTGGAGCCTTCCACAGGAAGCCAGTATAAATGGTCACTTGAAGCTGGGCTGCAAGGGAAGGAACAGAAAACTGTGGAAACTCTGATGCAGTCAATGTTGATAAGTGATAGGCCAGTGAGTTCCCATATGACAGAGCAATGGATGGCACAGGATGAAATTGAAGAGAATGTGCCACAGGAAGATGATACAGAACTTTCTATAGCATGCCCACAAGAAATGGAAAACAAAAACGTGTCCTCAGTTTAGAAGAAAATGAGTTAAGAGAAGAGTTGCTTGATTTAATAGAGATAGAGATATTAAGATCAATGAAAAAATAGACTGCAGAAAGTCAATAAAACTAAAAAAGTCAGAAGTTTGATAAAACAAATGAACACAGTAATTAGGACTGTCCATAGGGATCCATGTGATATAACAGAAGTAAACAGGATATATTACTGTGCAGCTAAATTAATAACTGATAAATTTCTACCACAAGAACACAAGGTAGTAAGGAAAAGGAAGGGGAGAAATCAAATACCATCATGGAAGTATCGATTAGAGAAAACTATGAAGCAATTAAGACAAGCAGTGTCACTGTTAGAAAAGTATAGAAGAGGGAATAGATTAACAAAAATACTTAGAAAGATAAATGTGATAAAAGCAATGTGCAGTATTAGAGCATGATAGATCCTGATCTATTCTATCACAAATAACCTAAAAATCTCAGCACATGCAGAAAAAATTAGAAGATACACAGATCAATATAAAGGAAAAGTACAAAATAAGCAATTTATTGATGACCCAAAAAGTTTTATAGAGAACTGGGAAACAGGGTAAAAGAAACTGAAAGACTATCAAAAAAAGAAAAAAATAGATATATTTTTGAGAAGTATTTATGAAGATCCTGTGGAACACAGCAAATATGCTAAATGGAGAGAAGTAAAAGAAAGAATAAGAAGTTTAAACGTACAGGATATGAAATGGGATGAAGTAACAGCCAGAGAGATTGAAACAAAGTTAAGAAAGCCTCTAACTGGAAAACCCCAGGCCCAGATGCAGTACCTAACTTCTGGTTACAAGTATTAACATCTTTGCACAAAGATTTAGCCTTGAGTAAAAACTATTTATATGCGCACCCCGACCAAACATCAACCTGGCTAACAGGAAAAACAATGCTTTTACTTGAGTGAACCTGCAAGCTACCTAAAAAATTATAGACCAATAACTTGCCTTCTGACGATGTATAAACGATAATGCCAACAGAGTTTATAGTCATTTAGAAGAAAACTCAATTAGGGAAATAAAAAAGGGCAATAAAAGAAAGTAATATATAACAGAGGATCATTTACTGTTAAAGTCATAGTGGAGAACTGGAAAAAGGGGGAAGAATTTAAGTATGGCATGGATTTGTCTATAAAAAAGCATTTGATAGCATCCCACATTCATGGATAAAAGAGTGCTTTAAAAATGTGTAAGATGTACCCTACACTGATCATGAAACAGTGGCAGACCACTTTACAATTAAGTCATGATAAAGATCAAATTATTATTCCAGGGATAAAAATTAAATGAGAGATATTCCAGGGTGACTCTCTGTCAATGGTGCTATTCTGTCTTATCCTTAATCCATTAAGCTGTTTACTTAGCTTAGGCCATGGCTATAACTTGGCTCCTAGAAAACAACAAAGTCAATGATTTAAAACTGTATAGCTCATCATATGGGGAATTGAAAGCACAACTGCAAGTTGTCAAAACTTTTTTTAGCTGGTATAAGAATGCCATTTGGTCTTGATAAATGTGCAAAAGCAACCTTTAAGGCAGAAAAACTGCAACACCAAGAAAACATCAGTTTGAGACAAGAATGTGATATAAAAGAACTTGAGCAAGAGGGAGTGCATAAACATTTGGGAACTGATGAAGGATCAACAATTAAAACATGAGCAAAACTTGGTAAGGAATACTTTAAAAGACTTAAATTAATCCTGAAAATAGCATTGTCATCTAGGAACAGAGTTAACACTGTAAACCAATTTACTCTTCCTGTCCTAACTTACAGTTTTGGAGTGACTGACTGGCCCCAAAAGGTGTTGGCTAGATTAGACAGGAAAACAAGAAGGATGCTTCATGCTCATCAAATGATTTATAAAAATCAGTGGATACCTAGATTACATATTCCCCATTCCGAAGGAGGTATGGGCCTCCTTGAAATTGATTACATGTATAGACCTGCAATCTTGGGACTGCATACATATCTGCTGACCTCACAAAACCCAAACATAGGGAAAGTTTTGAAACATGAGGTAGAAGCATATTGGCGTCAAGCGGGAATGGAAATCAAACCAGTAGATAAAAATCAGGCAGAGACTGAATGTGCCAAAAAACAAAAGAAAGAATATAAGGTGGAGGATCAGATGAGAAGACAAGAAATGTGGAAAATGCATAAATATAGTTGCAAGTATAGAAAACTCTTGGAACAACCTTATGATGATCAAGATCGAACTCAGGAATGGTTAAGGAGAGACATATTCAAACCAAAAGATGAAAGGTTAATATTAGTGGACCAAGACAGTGGACTATGTACATGTTGGTTTACAAAGTACATTGAACATATGGGAGAAACAGACAAATGCACGTTTTGTAAAACAGAATTGGAAACATGCACACCTTGTTGCTGGTTGTGACATACTAATGGCAGAAGGACTATATATCGAAAGGCATAATAATGTAGCAAGACTGTTGCACTGGGGATTGTGAATTATAATATTGAAAAAGCAGAAAAATACTAGAAACATGAGCCACAAAGTGTCATAGAAAATGATGAAGTCTACATGACATGGGATCACCCATTACCAACAGTTCAAAAGATAGATGCAAGAAAAACAGATATAGTGGTCCATGAAAAGAAGACAAAAGTAGCATTGATCACTGAAATTGCTACACCCAGTGACTACAGTGTTTTGCATACAGAGACACACAGCCATAAAATATCAAGATGTGCAGGCAAAAATGACAGCAATGTGGAAGAAAGATACTCAGACAGTTGCAATAGTAGTAGGAGCAAAGGGTCTTACAAAAAAGAGTCTACAATCGTATTTAGATATGTTACTGATACATGTAACTCTATGAATTGCAGCAGTTGTCATTACTGGGCACATGGCGGGTGCTGTGAAGAGCACTTCTGGCTGACATCAAAGATTGAAACAATGCTAATTTCATGAACTTTAATCATACTTTGACTTAGGAAAGGAGTCCATTCCTGTTATGGCATTAGAAACCCAAAAAGATTTGGAGAAATTAAAGAAGAGAGTTTTTTTTTTAAATCCAAAGCAGAGATCATTGACAACTTATAAGACTGTCTGCAAAAATAAGGCAGTCAACTAAAAATGGAAAATGTGAATGCCCTGCATCCTACAATACATCCTACAGCAGCCAGGCATTTTGGAAACACTGTTGTGAATGCTGAGAATCTAAAGGACAAAACAAAGAAGTAAAAATGTAAACTAGATGGAGAATAACAATAAAAGCATCTGAAATCTGAGAAGTGGAATGTATTAAGCATAGACCTTTGTGAGGCAGAAAGAAAGGTAATTAACCATTTAGAGAGTATTTTGGGATTTTGATATGGAGGTTTAGAAAAGAAAGGTTGGACAGGTTTCCATATTCCTTCCATTATTTGACACCAGAAAGATTCTTGAATAAAAACCTTTCCTTGTTTGATCTGAAGGAGCATGTTCTATAACTCCTCCCCCTCCAAGATAGAATTTGATCCTTGGATAAGAGGAAACTGGGAGGTTTGAATGGATGGATTAAGTGGAACTGAAAAGGAGGAAGGGAATCACACTACCAGTTGTAGTCGCCTTGAATGATTCTCATCTACTACCACAGAAGGAAGTGAAGATCTAGACTATGGGAAACCTTTACTGGAATTCTAGGGTGGGAATGGGAAATATCTGTCTTCTTTATTATGTATTTATTTATTTATAAGATTGACCTTGTATTTGGGAGGGCCCTCTCTGCCATTTCTTTCTAAAATTTGACTTGCCTGTACCTTGCTGGAATGGTTTATTATATTTCCTATAAAATGAACCTGAAATGGAAGGAGTTTATACTTCAAGGGTTGAAAAATCTGGGTAATCCCCTGAATTAACTTTTCCAATTCATCAAATCTTTTAAGGACCTCAACAGAGGAAAGGACAAATACTACTTCTTATCCAACGGCTCAGCTTTGATATCCTCTGGTAAATTCTGAGAATGTAGCCAGGCAAATCTCATCACCAACCCAATGGCAGTTGCTATATTAGCTGCATCAGCAGTGTCATAAAAACATTTTAAAGATTTAGTTTACTGAGAGACAGATAAGATTTAAAAAATTAGAAATGTCAATGTGTGAAGAAGGAAAGTCAGCAATTAACATTTTCATATTGTAAAAGGAAACCAGCAGAAATGTAGATATATGAGCCTGACAAATCACTATTCTTAAGGCCAAGTTAGAATTATAAACTTTCTTCCTAAACCTATTAAAGGCTTTTCCATCTTTGTCAAAAGTGATAGAGTTAACAGTCATAGGGTGTTTGGCAGAAGATGGTTTTGTCAGAGAAATTAATGCAGGGCCTGATTAAGAGTTTGAAAAAAAGACATTTGTGGATCTAGGGAACATTGTACAATTTAAGATTTTCTGGGGGTAGTGGATGTCAGGCAAACCTCTGGTTGCAAGTGAAGCATCCCCTGAGGCAGGTAAAACAAAAGAAATGGCTTCAGGTTGAGAGAAATCCACCTGTAGCAAATCTTAATATCTTTACTGGGACTCTAATATTTATTTTTGTTCCCACTGGAATAACTCCTTCATTCTGGGAATAATATCAGGGAAAAAGTAACTCTTCAGGTGGTGAATCTGAAGAAAAAATTTCCTCAAATACTTCTCTATTATCTGTGTAGGAACTTGAGAAATTCTGTCTCATTCTTGTCCCTGAAACAGAATCAGTATCTGAAAAAAAAATGGAGAAAAGTATTTTCATTTTAAATGAAAGGACGTCTCAATGTAATAACTAAAAGGTAATAAATATTTAGAAAAGCTTATCCAATTCCCCCTGTCTGCCCTAAGTGATGGGACACTGAAAAAAGATCACCAATTTTATGCTTCCTTTTCCTGGGAGACCCTACTTAGCACCCCGAAGACTTCTCCTTTCCCCAGGAATCAAGTTGCTCAAAGGAGCAATGTCCTCTCCCTCCAATGCTGACAAGAGTGGATGTTCACATTGATCACTGCTACAGTAGCCTAACATATATGGGTTATAGCCTGCTGAGGATATAACAGCTGGCCAGCTTTGAAAGCTTCAGGCCACCTTTCACAAGCCCAAACCACTAAAAGCTGACCTGAGAGAGAAATCTGGCTGCCAAGACCCTTCAGAGTTTTCCTGACCCTGAAAATTGAGCTTCTTTGCAAGGTTTGGAGGATCAAGGGACATCTAACACTGTTCCATTTCTGGGCAGAACTTCCCTTAAGAGAAAAAACATCCGCATTACTTTTTTTTGCTTAAAGTTGCATTTCTCTTAGGAAAGTTCTTTTTAAGTTAGGAAAATGTTTTTATTGTCTGTCTCTCTACTTGTGTATTTTTAAATGGGAGCACACTTTTTTACTTGACAGTTTAAAAGTTGCTTAAAACTGTTTAAAACTGTGTGGGTTAGGTGCAATGATGTGTTTTCTGTCCATATCAAATCCAAAGCTGGCACTATCAGAATATTCAGCCTCATTGTTGAGTCTCTTCCCTTAATACCCTGCCTTTAATATCTGCACAGATCTTGTCACCTTCATTGTTAGACATGGTCCTTTTCTGGGCTTCATAAATAAGTGCATTATCTGTTATTTCAGTCTATTTTCTTGCCTCCTTTATCTGTCTGACCTTATTAGCAATAGCCTGTGTTTTAGCTAGTCAGTTGGTTTGGTTATCTAGGTTAGTGTGAGTAGCTTAATTATCTCATAGCAACTTTGCCACCTTTACTCTTCCCCACACTTTTTTCTTTAAAAAAAATCTTTGGCTATAGTTGCTGAATGCAGCCTTCTATAGCATGTGCTTAGTGTACTGTTTCAACTTGCTTTGTTGTTGCATTGTATTTTTCCTCTACAGTTATTTGCTGTGGGGTTCAAGAAATGTGTTGAATGTGGACAGAAATTACCCCCCCCCACCCACCCAAAATGGCCATGACAGGTGTGTCCTACTGTGTGGGTGTTATGCACCTGGATGCGGACTACCAGGTTTGTACTGCTTTTGATCCTAGAGTCCTGCCTGACAGACTGGCTAAACTCGTATTGAAATGAATGCTCCAACTTCTTCCTCTAAGAAAGACAAAAAGCCAGAGAAAAGAGATAAGGAGGATCATAGTTCTAAAGTCAGGGAGAAAAGTGATCACAACCATCCCTCATCTTTGGATAATCAACAAGACCTGAAGGTCCAACTAAACCAATGCCTTAGGTACCTCATCATCAGAGATTATTGTTCTGGACTTAGAGTCTTCAGGATCACAGACCCTTAGCATCTCTTGCCCCTTCTTCTCAGCAACCTCTCTCCCCTCAGCCAGGCCCTGGTCTCCATTCCTCCCTCTTACCCAGTTTTCTCCAGAACCATCTCCTTCCCAGATCTGTATGGCTCTGGTTTGGGTCAAAGACTCTGATCCAACACCTAGGCAAGTAACAAAGCCAGCTTCCACGGATTCAACCAGTTCTCCAAGGTCAGCTGGGTGTCTAAAATGTTCTGATTTCAAGCAGCTGATGTGGTCCTTTCTTCAGGAACAGGTGGACTTTAGGGCTCCTTTCTTTCTCCTGCTAACCTAATTTCAGCTTGCACTGATAAACTTTTTTTTTTTTTTTTTTAACTCTCTTTCTATTCTTACACTTTTCCCATATTCTCTTGCTCTGACTCATTGTAATCCATCCTCCATCTCTTTTTATAATAAGTATTAACTTTACTGCCTTGAAATAATATGATAGTTTAGTAGAGTTTTTCTCTCTTTCCTTTTGTAGCCTCTGGTCACTACATCTGACCCCGATACCTCATAAGCTCTGCCACAAGGGCCAATGCCCAAACATTTTCACTGAGAATTTTGTCTTTGGACAATGAAAGCAAATTTAACATGAATAAACTTGCTGTGTATTAAGTTCATGTAGTCAAATACATGCCTGCCTGTGTTGGATATTTTTTAACACCTCCTCCCCAACAGACTCATGCTTGCACTGTAAGGACCACTTACTAAGTAGACCACTGTCCTTTCTATTCATCGGTAGGTTACATTGTATATGGCAGTTACTTAGTCTTCCTGTCTGGCAGGTACTAATTGCTTTGTCTTGTCTGTAAACTGCTTACTCTCTGGCCAGCTGTCCAGGCTCTGTCTTGCCTTTTGGCATCTTGGAGAGGATTCTTTCTTGTCTAGAAACTGATACCCCAGTAGCTGGATCTGATCCATCCCAATCTCTTCCTCCTTGTCCTTGGATTCTCATCAGTTTGCTCAGGGTCAGCCAATGTCTCAAGGTCTAGAGGCTCCACTAGTTACGGGTTCCATCACAGTTCTCCCCCCAGGAGGTCCATACTAAAGGCAAATGCAAGAGTAAGCATTTAGATTTTCCAGAATAGTCACTCACAGAGGATACCAATCTCAATGGCTGGGTGTGTTCTCCTACGTCCACTCACAAGGACATCTCATTTGGCGATTTAATCAAATTGATGAAACAGTGTGGAGGTGGGCCACCGAAGCCTTCTCCCAAGGAATCTCTATCTCTTGGGGACTTTGGCAATGTGCCCATCCATGTCTTGGGTGGTTCCCCCTCCTGATACTTTGGTCAATTTGATCATGGAGGGCCTGAACAGAACCAGATATGGTTTAGCCAATCCACAAGAAACCAAATACTTGTCCTGCCTAATAATACACTCTTCTAGAGTAAGAGTTCGGCTGTGGATGCTAGTGTGGTTGCTAGTGTGGTTGCTGCAGCTACAAGGGACATCTTAGAGGAGAGTTCAGCAGTCCATCCCCCCAAGAGGCAGCCCAGGATGTTGGACAGTCTAAGAAAGTACACTTATACTTTAGCCACTTTTGTCTTGCATGTGCTGAACTACCTAGATAAGAATGTCCCAAAAACCACGCATGTAGGACTAGATGCACGGAGCAAACCAAAAGTATCAAGAAAGCAAAAAAGGGTCCAGCACCAAAATAGGAGTAAAAAGGCTAAATTTATTGATATAGATAAAATAAAAAACAAATAGGCATACCGGTTTCAGCAAAACAAAATGCCTTCCTCAGTGCATTGGAATGCATCAGCTCTACACACATTTATATACTCAGTTAATTAATTATTAACCTGTTTCATTCCAATTAGTCCATCCCAAAAATTCAATTATGTTCATTTAAACCAGGCTTAAACAAAGCTCAGAGCTTGACAATCCATCCTGATTCATTTCTGTTTAAAATGGAGTACCAGCATGCTTTGTTGGCTCTATGTCCCTGGATTTTGTCTATAATTGTAAAATTGAATTTGGCAGCGGAATGGGTTAGTGTATGTTTGTATAACGCATTATGAACATGTTTGGTCCTAATACCACTAAGATGTTCACTTATTCTGTGTTTTACAGGTCGTGATGTTTGCCCTACGTAAAACGCAGAGCAAAAACAAGTGACCAGGTAAATAACCCAGTCACTGCCACAATTGGCAAAACACCTAATGTCAAAAATCTGTGAGGTATTGCTGCTTGTAAATTCAGTAGTTTTATGTGAATACAAAAACTGCAATGTCCACAGGGATAACTCCCCACTAACTTATCCCCAAACAAGGTGGTGTGTTCAGCAGGTATAGGGTGTGGATGTTTATAAATGAGTGAAGTGTGAATTTATCATACGGCCTCATCTATAGGAAAAGAGGCATCTTGAAGGAAGTATATCAGCTAAATGTTCGTTGGCTAGTAAAATGTCCCAATGGTTCTGAATGATGTTCCTAAATTTGGCCGTGTTGCTGCCAAATGTGGTAACCATTCGGATATCATGTACATTAACCGTCCCTTTTCCCTTGTCTCTTTGGCTATAAGTTAACAGTGTGTTCCTATCTTGTTCTGCGGAAAAGGAGCTGGCCTTATCAATATATTGCTGTTAATAGCCCCTATTCAAGAATCAATGAGTAAGGTCCTGTTGGTTATGGCTATAGGCTTCCTCCGAAGAACATATACGTTTGATACACAGAAATTGAGACTTGGGGATGTTCTGGATCATGTGTCTGGGGTGGTGGCTCGAAGTATGTAATAAGCTGTTGAATTGGGGGAATTTCCTATGTGCTTGGGTATGAAGTGTATGATCAGGCTGATGAGTGATATGTACATCCAAAAAGGTAATTTGCTTGTAATCATGGCAGAGTGTAAAACGTATCCATTTGTTCTCATTAAGGTATTCAACAAATTCCATCAAATAGCCAACATCCCCCCTCCACACCATCCAGCAGTCATCCAGATGTTCATATTATCCAAAAATAAATTATGACTGGCATCATAGATCAAATTCACCTCAAAGTAGCCCATAAAGAGGTCCGCATAAATGGGAGCAAAAGATGCTCCCATGGCAGTACATCAACTGCCAGAAGCAGGTCCCACGAAAGTAAAAAACATTTTTCGTGAGGACGTGTTCAACTAAACAGACTAGGAAAGTATTAAAGCCCAGTTTATATATTTGTGCTTGATCTACCCAATATTGAATTGCCTCCAGTCTAGCCCAGTGTGGAATATTAGTATAAAGGGCTGTGACATCTAATGTACATAGGATCCAACCCGGTTCCAACTGTATATCTTGGATAATGTTAAAAAATTGATGTTATGTGATCCTATCTCGCCTACATTCTGAATGATGGGTTCGGAGCCGATCCCTCGGCTCCGACTCGGCACGCTTATGCCAAAGAGCGAAGTCTCTTACTGGCTGAGCTTACCATATCCCAGGATGCACCACTACCAGTCCCCCAGATCTCGTTTGCCGCTAACAAGTGAAGACGTGGTCTCGAGCTGGCTGAGTTAAGTAGTGATTATTTCACTAGTTTTTCTGTCAGGTTTTTCTTCATTCTCTACAAAAAGCTGTTTTAACAGCTATTCTTGTGTTTTGAGTGTGTTTGACAAAATTCACTTGGTGAATTCTTGTGTTGTGAGTGTGGACTAGGAGTACCTCTTGTCTGGAAAGGCCTTCCCGGTCTTTTTATTTGTAGGTGACTTCGGTTCTGTTTCAAATCATTTATATTTCTCTTCTTTAAAGAAGAACTAACTGAGAGAAATTATTACATTTACAGAGTTTGTGCTGTGTTTGACTAACTCAGAGTATTGCGAGTGATAACTGTAAGCCTATTCTAGGTGTGTCACCAGTGTTCTTTACAGTTACTTTCTGAAAATTTCTATAATGTCTCAGAATCCTAGGCCTTCGGCTTCAAGAAATGTGTAAAATGTAGCTTCAAAATGTCCATCACGGACGATCACTCGCTATGTGTGTATTGCTTAGGGGCAAAGCATTTACAGGAATCATGTAGTGTATGTCACGCTTTTTCCTCAAGGGTCCTCCAGGAGAGGAAAAATAAATTAATTCTTAAGGGATTAATTAAACCTTCTTTCAAGAAGCTTTGGCATCCTCTCCTTCTCCGGCCAAAGAAAGGCGTCGGCTCCGACCAGTCCGTCGGATCCGATCGCTAAGAAACAAAGGCAGGCCTCTCCTTCGGCTCCAAGGACTTGAGCCGAGGTCGGAACGGTCTGCCTCGATGCCACCAGTATCGACTCCTCTGGCTTGGAGCCGATAGCTGGGGCATCGAGGCGGGTCATCTTCGCCGGCTCCACTGCTCGGAGCCGACAAAGGTTGCCCGCTCAGACACTTCCTCCTCGGCCGAAGTCCACCTCGGCACCGATGGAATCTGGTGTGTATTCCCTCGGCGCCGATACTCATCGAGTCGCCTCGGAGCCGGTCCCCTAGCCCTTTGGGGCCGTTGGAGAGGCCGTCTCGGACCCGTTCTGTTTCCTCTCGGTCTTCGAGGATGTCAGATTCTGATATAGACAGGGTGCTCCAAAGACTGTTCCAGTCCCCAGTCTTCCAAAAATTTGTTTGGTTCCGACCCAGTTGGCTTCGAGCCGATGACCTTGGCCCACCCATTGCCATTCCTCCTCCGACTCCGTCGGAGCAGGTGCTGTTGGAGCCGATGGAGATCTCAGGGTCGGCTCCGACCCTTACTCCAACCCGGGCCTTCGGGTCCGAGTTTGGTACGTGGACGTCTTCGGCTGGACCCGGGGGTGATGTTTCGGGACCTATGCTTTCGGTTCCGAGCCTCCCCCTCGGTGCTTCGGCTGCGGGTCTTCCGTCGACTATCACGGCTCTGGGGACCGGACACTCCCAGGATTCTGGGGGTCCGGCTTTCAGAGCCATGAGGAGTGCCTTGGCCAAGTCCTCTTCGGCCATCTCCCCGGCTTTACCGGCACCTTCCCTAGGCGTGGAGACTGGGTCTTTGGCAGTTCCCCTGTCCATAGTCAGCGGAGCCCCGGGGCCTGAGGTTACCCCCAGTGGGGGTTCCCCTCCTCCTGAGGGTTCTTCTGAGCTGTCTTCGGAGGAACCCCCAAGGAAGAGATCGTGCAAGAGGAAGCACGTGGACTCCCCCGAGTCTATTACTTCAGACACTGATCTGGATGATGCAGAGGGGTCCCCGAAGTCGTCCTCGGATGATGTCTCCTTTGCAGACATCTTAGAGATCCTCAAACAACGAGGCGGCTGGATATCCAAACCCCCCTCTACTGACGAGTCAGTGCTCCTCAAGGCCTTTGGGGCTCAGCCCTCCGCCTCCTGGGTGTCTCCGCCCTTCGACGAGCTTCTGGATTTAGTTTGTCGAAGGGCGTGGGAACATCCAGATACCGTGGAACCAGTCCCTTCTCGTCCAAATAAATTTTTGTCTGCTCCCCCCGAGAAGGAGTTCCTCACTAAAGGCGTGGCTGTAGATGCCATGGTGGTGGCATCTGCTACACAACAGGACGTGGCAGAGGCTTCAACGTCCATCCATCCTCCTAATAAGGAGTCTAGGAGTATGGACAGGCGGAAGCGCACCCTGACTTCAGCGGCCTTTACTTTAAGGCCTCTGAATTATTTGGCACATTTTACCAGGCTTCAGAGGGATATGGTCAAGGAGTTGTCAGATTTCCTCTCGGGTAACCTACCTGAGCAGCTAGCCCAGTCGGTTAGCTCTCAGTTGGCTATCCTTACGTCAATTTCTAACTCGTCCATGAGGCTCATTTCCTATGCGGCCGAAGGCGGGTAGAGCGCAGGCACAGGCGTGGCTCTACGGAGACAAGCCTGGCTCCGCTTGTGTCAGTTTGCGGAGGCCTTCAAGTCTTCCTTCGCCGACGCTCCCTTTGATGGGTCCTCCTTGTTTGGACCCAAGGTTAAAGACACCCTTACCCGCTGTGAGCAAGAGGGAAAAACTTTATCTGCCGTAGGTGCCCGTTATTCCACTCCCTTTCGGCCTTACCCCAAGGCTAAAGGAGGGGGGAAAATGTGGTTCCGCAAATCCCGTAAGTTTTTCTCCCAACAGCAGGAAGATTCCCCTTCCAGAAACAGAGGACGGGGAAATTTTTCAGGGAGACGCCGTCCCAGAGGCGGCAGAGGGCCCCGCAATTCTGGAGACCGCGAGTCCTTTCGTGGCTCTTCAGCCTCCCACACGTCATGAGGGATTGCCCGGCTGTGCTGCTCGAGCCAGTCGGGTGTCATTGCCAAGCACCTAAAAGCCTGGGAGTCAATCACTCAGGACAGATGGGTGCTTCGGATCATTGCCGGAGGTTACACCATCCCATTCACATACTCGCCCCCACCGTCCAAAAGAATCCCGGACCCACCACCCAGTCAAAGGGAAATGGCAGCCGCAGAAGCTTTAAAGCTGCTAGAAAAAGGAGTCATCCAACCGGTCCCCACAGACCAGATCGGATCAGGAAATTACTCCAGGTTCTTTTAGTGCCAAAAGACAGGGGACCTGAGACCAATATTGGATCTCAGCAGACTGAACCAATCCGTCACGAAATCCAAATTCGAATGGTCACGTTACAATCCATTCTCCCATTGTTGGAGAAGGATGTTTGGATGTGCTCCATAGACCTCAAGGACGCCTATTATCACATACCGATACATCAGGCGTCCAGGAGGTATCTGCGCTTCAGCCTGGGAGTCAGTCATTACCAATTTTGCGCTCTGCCCTTTGGTCTCACCACAGCCCCAGGGTGTTCACCAAGTGTTTGGCAGTAGTGACGGCTCACCTGAGAAGTCTTGGATTCCAAGTGTTTCCCTATCTGGACGACTGGCTCCTGACTGCCACCACCAGGCATCTACTAATGGACAACCTCAAAGCCACCATCTCCCTGGGTGTTACCCTGGGGATTACATTCAATTGGTCAAAGTCTGTCTTGCTGCCCTCTCAGCATAAAGTTCATAGGAGCAGAGATAGACTCAAGATTGATCTTGGCGTCTTTCTTCCTGCCGAAAGGATCCAAACTTTACAGGGCCAAGTTCAAGCTCTGATCTCGAGATCCAAAGCCCCAGCCAGGATGGTTCTACAAGTTCTAGGCTCAATGTCTGCCACGGTTCTTTTAGTCCCTCTGGCAAGATTGCACATGAGGATTCTTCAGTGGCTATTGTCAACGCAATGGTCCTTTCAGGATCTTCCCTCAATCATCACATCATGATTACGGATATATGCAAAGGGACCTTCGCTGGTGGCTTCAGACATCCAATTTGGATCAAGGAAACCCCTTTGTTCTTCCCTCTCCAGTGGTTACCCTGACGACAGATGCCTCCCAGATAGGGTGGGCGGGGCATTGTCTGGGCAGGCTAGTTCAGCGCTCCCGGCTTCCCGGCCAAGCTCTTCTCCACATCAATGTGTTGGAGATGAGGGCTGTACTTCTATCCCTACAAGCCTTACACAAGTTTCTTCCTCAGGGCATCATCGCCATCCACACAGACAACATGTCGGTGGTTTGGTATCTGAACAAACAAGGAGGGACCAGATCATACCCCCTTTGCAGAGAGGCCATGAGAGTGTGGGAATGGGCTGTAGCTACCAACCGCTTCTTGGTAGCGACCCACATCCCGGGAAAGTCAAATATGTTGGCAGACAAATTGAGCAGGACAATTCTCTCTCCTCACGAGTGGTCTCTAAACCACACAGTAGCAGCTCAGGTTTTCAGGAGATGGGGACGCGTGCTGCGACCTATTTGCAACTCCATTAAACACCAAGTGCCAAAGGTTCTTCTCCTTGATCCCACATCAGGAGTACCAGCCATGGATGCTCTAGCACAACCTTGGCCAACAGGGCTACTTTATGCCTTTCCTCCAATTCCGCTTCTTCCCAGAGTTATTCAAAAAGCCT
Source organism: Protopterus annectens (assembly GCF_019279795.1). NCBI lineage: Eukaryota > Metazoa > Chordata > Ceratodontiformes > Protopteridae > Protopterus > Protopterus annectens. The sequence continues at coordinate 568,354,337 of NC_056729.1, forward strand.
CTCAACTGGGGTCTTCAATGATTCTGATTGCCCCGTACTGGCCTCGTCAGGTATGGTTTCCCTACCTGAAGAAGCATGCAGTGGACGATCCGTGGACTTTAGACCTGATTCCGGACTTGCTAATCCATCAGTCGGGACTTGACATCAGTCCCTTCAATCTTTGAAATTGACAGCTTGGCTCCTCCACTTCCGACTTTAGTTAGAAGGCACACTCTAGACCGGAAGTTGTTCACATTTTATCTTCGACCCACAAACCCACCACTAACAAATTGTACCTTAGTAAGTGGAAGAGGTTTGCTATCTGGAGCTCAACTCAAGGGCTTAGACCCTATCACTGCTCCTGTCCCAGAGGTCTTAAAATTTTTAACATCCTTGTTTAATCAGGGATCTTCTGTCTCAACTATTAAAGTCCAACTAGCGGCTATCTCTAAATTCCACGAATCCATGGATCCTCCTTTGATGAGCAGCAGACTATGCAAAACTTTCATTAAAGGTGCGAGCCTATTAAGACCACCAATTTTTCATCCTGCACCTCCGTGGGATCTTGATTTGGTGCTTAAAGCATTAACATCTCCCCCTTTCGAACCGGCTGCTACATGCGAGTTAAAATATCTGTCTTGGAAAACTGCCTTCTTAGTTGCAATTACTTCGGCAAGAAGAGTTTTGGAGCTTCAAGCCCTGTCTATTAAGCCACCGTACTTGATTTTCCACAAGGATAGAGTATCACTTAGGCCTAATCCATCCTTTGTCCCAAAGGTCTGTTCTAGTTTCTGCCTCCAACAATCTCTAGAGCTACCGGTTTTCTTCCCAAAATTCTCCAATGAAGCAGAATACACTCTTCATAAATTGGATGTTCACAGGCAGTTACGCTTCTATTTAGACAGGACTCAGCAACTTCGTAAGTCAGACCAGTTGTTTGTGTCCTTCTCAGATAATAAACTGGGCCAAACCATCACAAAAGCTACTATCTCAAAATGGATCAGAGATTGCATAACTCAGACTTATTCTTCTTGAATAAGCAACTTACATCATCTATCAAGGCTCATTCTACCAGAGCTATGGCTACTTCTATAGCTTTTCATTCCAAGCTCGCTATATCGAAATCTGTGCGGCTACTTGGTCCAATCCGCACACTTTCATTTCACACTACAAATTGGATGTGGCATCTAGAGGATGAGCTTCATTTGGTTCCACGGTACTCAGGAGTGTTTTCCAGTGAGCCACCCAGGATTCAGGTGCTAGGGACGCTGTCCCATCATTCAGAATGTAGGCGAGATAGGATCACATAACATCTTTTAGTTATGTACTCACCATAACTTCAGATGTTTGGGATCCATCTCACCTACATTCCTAATACCCACCCTCCTTCCCCCTGCCTTGGAGATCAGAAGAGATTGAACGGTTTTGAGTTTTACTGTTTTATCTTGTTTCATCTGACGATGTTATATAAGCAGGGTGTGCATGTGTGCATGTATGCGGACAAACTAGATCTGGGGGACTGGTAGTGGTGCATCCTGGGATATGGTAAGCTCAGCCAGTAAGAGACTTCGCTCTTTGGCATAAGCGTGCCGAGTCGGAGCCGAGGGATCGGCTCCGAACCCATCATTCAGAATGTAGGCGAGATGGATCCCAAACATCTGAAGTTATGGTGAGTACATAACTAAAAGTTTTGTATCTTTGATTCTGGATCTGACCAGTGGAAGAAGAGGTTTGAGATATTCTGTAAGAAAAGCAGATAAGGGTTCTGCCAAGGATCCCTGACCCAAAAGAATGGGTCTGCCAGGTGGTTTGGTGGCATTTTTATGTATTTTTGGAAGTAGGTATAAATATTGAAATTTTGGCTCCTGCACTGTCAATTCCTGTTTATTTCTCAAATCAATAATCCCTTCCTCCACCGCCAAATCCAAAAAAGCATCTATTTCTTTTTTGAACCTGAAGATAGGATCCAGACGCATTTTCGTATAAAACATGTTATTACACAACTGTGTCAAGGCTTCAGTTTCATACATTTCCCAGTCCATGATGACAACTGCACCCCCTTTATCAGCCGGTAATATAACCAGTTCATGATTCTTGCTAAGTTTCTGTAGGGCCTCACATTCTGGTTTGGTTAAATTATGTTTAATACCAGCATGTAGATCCATGTTAAAGTGTAGTTCTTTCAAAATACATTCTCTAAACACAAAAACATGTCTGTCCATAGGTGGAACAAAAGTTAGATTTCTTGAAACGAAATTCAGTGGATCTTTGAGATTGATCCGAGTCTGAAAAAAATATGTTAAGATTTCTACAAAATGCATCAATGTCATTCACAAAATTATATTCAGCCACAGAAAAGGAAGGGAAAAAATTCAATCCTTTATTTAATAATTTTATTTCTGTCTCAGACAAAGGTTGGAAGGAAATGTGTACATTATTGACATCTACTGTGTCAAATTTCTCTTCAATAGCTGTTATATGCTTGTTACTTCTGTGATGTTTCCTACCCCCCGATGTTTTTTGGTCCTAAAGGGTCCATGCTGGGCCTTCTTTTCACTACTGGGGACTCCTCCAAGGAGGTAGGGTCAAAGTTTGTGGCAGAAGACGAATCCTCACCAGATGTTCCCTCCTGATTAGGTCCTCTGTGTTTAAGTATGGACCTAGGTCTTTTTCTCCTGTTAGTCCCCTTATTGGCCATTCCCTGAAATCTTACACTTTTAAGACCGAATGGTCTGCCTCGGTCATAATCAAGTGTATCCCTATGAAATTTCTGAGTCTTCCTCTTTACCAATTGTCCCTCTAATTGGGAGAGTTATTTGGCTAAAGCCTGTAGATATGTGTTGAAAAAGGATTCGCCCTCATAAGCCTTTACTTCTTCACAGATTTTAGTTACTTCATCTATGTTTGAATCAATAGTTCTCTCATAATATGTAATCACATTATCCACAAAAAGCATAGATGCTGTATGTTGGGCCATGGCCCAATCTTGTGTTAATTTGTCATACCAAAGGTTGTAAACAGACATGTAAGCCCCTAGGTGTAATGATGCGTCAAGAGGTTCGGAACTTGGTCCAGGAACCAGGGACCCTCCAATGCATACTTGTGAAGAAAGGGGAACCAGACTTGATGAGGCCAGTATGGAGCAATTAGAATCATTTTGCTTTCCAAGCGAATCGCCTTCTGAATCACCTTGGGGAGAAGAGGAACCGGTGGAAAAGCATATAGCAGACCAGGGGGCCAAGTTTGGGCCAGAGCATCCTTGGGGATCTCCCCCGGAACTGGAGTGAGAGAGAAGAACTGCTGGCATTTTGCATTGAGGGGAGTTGCGAACAGATCGCAACATGGAGTTCCCCATCTCGTGAAAATCTGTGTTACCACTCTGTCGTTCAAGGACCATTCGTGAGGGGAGAGAATAGTTCTGCTCAGCCTGTCGGCTATCACATTGGATCTCCCCGGAATGTGTGTTGCCACTAGAAAACGTTTGGTAGCAATCGCCCAATCCCATACCTTCATGGCCTCTCTGCAAAGGGGGTAAGACCTGGTCCCTCCTTGCTTGCTCAAGTACCAGACTACCGACATGTTGTCGGACTGAATAGCAATCGTACCCTGGGGGAGGTGATCTTGCAAAACTTGCAACGTTAACAGCACCACCCTCATTTCCAGGATGTTGATGTGGAGAAGACTCTCATTGGGGTGCCACGTGCCTTGGACCGACCTGTCAGATAATGTCCCCCCCACCCTGTCTGGGAGGCGTCCGTAGTCAACGTGGCTGAGGGGGATGGGGGAACGAAGGGTCGCCCCTGATCCAGGTTGGAGGAAAGAAGCCACCAACGAAGATCCTGTTTGCATGTCTCTGTGATCAATATGTGGTGACTGAGGGGGAGGTCTTGATAAGACCACTGAACTGAGAGGAGCCACTGGAGTATCCTCATATGCAACCTTGCCAAGGGGATGAGAAGAATGGTGGCTGACATGGAACCTAACAGCTGCAGGACCATTCTCGCTGGAGCGCGACGTCTGAGGAGTAGCACCCGAACCTGAGACTGCAATGTTGCTATCCTTTCCACAGGAAGATAGACTCGCATCTGCCTTGAGTCTATTTCTGCACCAATAAACAGAATACGCTGTGATGGCAGCAATATGGATTTTGTCCAATTGAAGGTGATTCCTAAGCAGTTGCCTAGGGAGATAGTGGCTGCTAGAGTTTTGAAGAGTAGATGCCTGGAGGTGTCAGTTAGAAGCCAGTCGTCTAGGTATGGAAACACCTGGAATCCTAGACTTCTCAGGTGAGCAATCACCACTGCCAAACATTTGGTGAACACCCTGGGGGCTGTGGTGAGACCAAAGGGCAGTGCACGGAACTGGAAATGACTGTCTCCTAGGCTGAAGCGCAAGTGTCTCCTTGATGCCTGATCTATCAGAATGTGATAATAGGCGTCTTTGAGATCTATGGAGCACATCCAAACACCTTTCTCCAAAAGTGGGAGAATGAATTGCAAGGTGACCATCCGGAATTTGGACTTTTTCACTGATCGGTTTAACCTGCTGAGATCCAAAATGGGCCTCAAGTCCCCGGTCTTTTTTAGTACCAAAAAGAATCTTGAGTAAGTCCCTGATCCGGCCTGATCTGCGGGACAGGTTGGATGACTCCTTTTTGAAGCAGCTTCGATATTTCGCTGGCTGCCAGATCCCGTTGACTGGGTGGTGGGTCCGGGATTCTTTGGGATGGTGGGGGGGGTTGAAAGAAGGGAATAGTGTAACCTCTGGCGATGATTCGGAGCACCCATTGGTCCTGAATGATACTTTCCCAGGCCTTTAGGTGCTTCGAAAAATGACTCCCGACTGGCTCCGGAGCTGCACAGTCGAGCACTCCTTCAGGGATGCTGGAAGGAGGAGGAGCCACGAAAGGACTCACGGTCTCCAGTGTTGCGGGGGCCTCCGCCGCCTCTGGGATGGTGTCTCCCTGAAAAATTTCCACCTCCTCTGCCTCTAGAAGGGGAATCGCTTTGCTGTGATGAGTAAGGCTTTTGAGACTTACGGAACCACATTTTCCCTCCTCTTTGAGCCTTGGGATAAGGTCTGAAGGGAGTGGAAAACCGGGCCCCTACGGCAGTTAAAGTCTTACCCTCCTGTTTGCAGCAAGTCAAAGTGTCCTTTACCTTGGGTCCAAACAGAGAGGACCCATCGAAGGGGGCGTCGGCAAAGGAAGACTTAAAGGCCTCTGCAAAGTGACACAGGCGTAGCCAGGCTTGTCTCCGTAGAGCAACACCTGTTCCCGCCACTCTGCTCGCTCCTTCGGCTGCATACGAAATGAGCCTCATGGACGAGTTGGATAACGAGGACAGGGTAGCCAGCTGGGAGTTAACCGTCTGGGCTAACTGCTCAGGTAAGTTACCAGAGAGGGTATCCGAAAGCTCCTTGACCAGATCCCTCTGCAGTCTCGTGAAATGCGTCAAGTAGTTCAGAGACCTTAATGTAAAGGTTGCTGAAATAAGGGTGCGCTTCCCGTACCGATTCATGCTCCTAGACTCCTTATTAGGAGGATGGATGGATGTTGAAGCCTCTGCCACATCTTGCTGGGTGGCAGATGCCACCACCAAGGCATCTACAGCCACACCTTTGGAAAGAAAGTCCTTATCAGGGGGTGCCGAAAGGAATTTATTGGGGCGAGCTGGCACCGGTTCAACAGAGTCCGGGTGTTCCCACGCCCTTCAAGAGATCAAATCCAGAAGCTCATCGAAGGGCGGAGACACCCAGGAGGTGGAGGGCTGAGCCCCGAAGGCCTTGAGGAACACCGACTCCTCAGCAGAAGGGGGTTTGGACTGCCAGTCGCCTTGTTGCTTAAGGATCTCCAGGATGTCTGCAAAGGAGACATCATCCGAGGATGACTTGGGGGACCCTTCCGCATCATCGAGGTCGGTATCCGAAGTGAGGGACTCATCAGGGGAGTCAACGTGCTTCCTCTTGCACTGTTTCTTCCTCGGAGGTTCCTCCGAAGACGTTTCAGAGGGACCTCCAGGAAGAAGGGAACCCCCGATGGGGTAACCTCAGGCCCATGGGCTTCTCTGTCAAGAGACAGGGGGATTGCAAAGGAGCCAGTCTCCGTGCCAAGGGAAGGCGGTGGTGAGACGGTAGAAGTGGCCAGAGAAGATTTGGCCAAGGAACTCCTCATGGCCTTGAAGGCGGGACCCCCAGAGTCCTGGGATGGTTCAAACCCCAAGGCCACAACAGCAACCGGAACTCCCGCCGCTGATGCACTGAGAGGGAGGCTCGGAACCGAAAGGATCGGTCCTGAAGCGTCCCCCCCGGGGCCGACAGAGGAGGTCCGTGTACCGAACCCCGACCCGAAGGGCGGGGTTGGAGTTAGGGTCGGAACCAACCCGACAACCTCCACCGGCTCCACCAACAACGACTCCAACGGTGCCAAAGCTGTTGGAGGAGGAACCGAGATAGCAGGGAGGGAAATCGGCTCTGGAGCCGACTGGGCTGGAGCCGAGACCAACTTTTGAAAGACCGGAGACTGAAAAAGTCTTTGAAGCACCCTGTCTACATCCGAATCAGACATCCTCGACGACCGAGAAGAGACCGATCGAGTCTGAGTCGACTTCTCCGCCAGCTCCGAAAGACTGGGGGACCGGCTCCGAATGGTTTCGAGAAGTATCGGTGCCAAGGGAGATTCCATTACAACTGCAATTTCCCTCGGAGCCGATGGGGACTTCGGCACCGAAGGGGAAGAGTCTGAGCGGGCAGCCTTCATCAGCTCCGAAGGCAGTGGAGCCGATGGAGATGACTCGCCTCTCGACGCCCGAGCTCTCGACTCTGAAGCCATAGGAGTCGAGGCTGGAGACATCGAGGCAGACCGTTCCGCCCTCGGCTCCGAAGTTTGTGGAGCCGACGGAGAAGCCTGCCTTGACTTTTTAGCTTCCGGCTCCGACGGGCTGGTCGGAGCCGAAGATTTTTTCTTCCTCGAAGGGGAAGAAGAAGATAGGGCTTCCTCAAAGGAAGGGGTAATAAGCCCTTTTAAAATCAATTTATTTTTCCTCTCTTGTAGCACGCGAGAGGAAAAAGCATGGCAAACGCTACAGGATTCCTGGAGGTGCTTCAGGCCCAAACAGTAAACACACAAGGAATGATCGTCCATAATGGACATTTTATAGCTGCACTTAGAACATTTTTTGAAACCCGATGGTCTATGTTCCTTCGACATCGTAAACACACAGTAACTTCAACAGTACACAAGAAACTATAGAACTACAACTTTAACGGAAAGAGCGCGTGATAGGGCAAGGCCCCTCTGACTCAACTAACACACTTGTCCAAAAACTACAATTTCACCACAAAAATCGCCTAGTCCACAATCACACACAACAAATAGCTGTTAAAACAGCTTTTGGGTCAGTTTTAGTAGAAAATTTGACAGAAATTTTTGTCACAAGAGGTACTTAGCTCAGCCAAGTCCGAGACCACGTCTATGCTGTAGAAGCGGCAAACGAGATCTGGGGAAGCAGTAGTGGTGCATCCTGGGATATGAGGTAACTCAGCCAATAAGAGACTGCGTTCTATTGTATAGCGTGCCGAGTCGGAGCCGAGGATCGGCTCCAAACCCATTTGTAGAGAATGTAGGCGAGATAGGATCACATTACATCTGTCTTATAAACACCCTATATCGAATACCATTGCTGTACAACCAACAGTATTCCTTGATATTAAAATAAAGGTAAAAATGGAATATGATACACTTCAAGCAAGCTATAGCTCTGGTTCATAGAATGTAGGGCCAAAAGACTGGTCGACCTTCGTCTCAGCCAGTTCTATGAGATGTTGCCCATCCTAAAATTGTACATATATATATATATATATTATATGTGCCTTACGGCTTAAACCTAGACCAAAGCCCTAACCGAGTCCCAGGTAGACCTCCGTCTTCCCACAGATCCAATTAGTTAATGGTACTAATATCCTGGAACAGCAGTCTGCACCCATAAAAAGTTCCCAAAGCATGTAGTACAGAGTCCAATACTGTATCAATCAATTCCACCTATGCCTGAAAATTTTCGTACACCAATAAAGATGTCAAGCAATGGAATTTGAAATGGGTGTTCCCCACAAAAGAATTCGGAGAGTACATATCTAACTTTACACAATCTGCTGCAATAAGTCCCTGACCTCAAACTTATTGAAATAGATTATTGTATTACTTATATGATTCTCTGTTTAAAATGGAGTACCAGCCTGCTTTGTTGGCTCTATGGCCCTGGATTTTGTCTATAATTGTAAAATTGAATTTGGCAGCGGAATGGGTTAGTGTATGTTTGTACAATGCATTATGAATATGTTTGGTCCTAATACCTTAGGGTTAGGGTGAGGGTTAAGGTAAGTGCATATGTATGAAAGTGTTTACTGTTTTTTATTTTGCATTAGATTTATGGTTGGGTTACATGTGTATGTGTTTTCAGCTGTTTACTTTTGTTTTGGGGGGAGTAGAATTAGGGTTAAGGTAAGTGTGTATGTGTTTGGAACGATTTATGTAAATGTGCGAGAGTTACTGACCTTAGGGATAGGGTGTGGGTTAAGTGCATATGTTTTAAAATGTTTACTGTTTTTTTTTTTCTCATTAGCTGTTTGGTTGGGTTACGTGCATATGTGTATTTAGTTTTTTACTGTTTTTTTTTGGGGGGGGGGGTATAATTAGGGTTAGGGTATGTGTTTGGAAGTGTTTAATGTTTTTTTTTTTGTTTGGGGTTGTAACAGTGATTTCCTTCCCTAGGAACAAAATCGCTGTTCTGTAGTTTCGACATTTTCAGCTTTCTCTGAATATGTAGATGAAACATCGTTCGCTGTTTTCAGCGTTCGGTGTTTTAATATGAACCCGATTATTTAAATAATACTACCACCTTCTTAAAGTTTAAGATGGAATATTCTGAAAACACTATTGTGTTCTTGGACTTGCAAATAGAGTTGAGACATGGTGCTTTAGAGACTAGTATTCATACGAAGCAGGTACATGCTGGGAGATATACACATAGACTGAGTATGCATGCCCCACATGTTTTTATATATATATGCATGTATGTTATTGTAGCCTAATATTTCTAGATCACTGTTGCAGCAGACAATGCTATATAAACTGTATCCTTCCAAGGACTGGATGACCAACCAGCCTCTAAAGCTTTAGGATACAATCACATGTCCTAATCACCGAAGAACTCAAGCATAAAGGAGGGAACTCAACTGACCTATCAAACTTTCAACCAATTCCCATCCTCTCTCCTCTCTCCAAAATACTTGAAAAATGTATACACTCACAACTCCTAAACTATCCTCCAGCAGGACCTTCTCACACTCACTCAACATGGCTTCCGCCCTATCCACAGCACTTCTACAGCCCTCCTGTCATTTACACATACAATAGCAGAGGCCTGTGATAAAAACCACCTCATATCCTGCCTTTTCCTCAACCTCTCTAAAGCCTTTGACATTGTCTCTCATTCTTTACTTCTAACTAAACATTCTAACCTTAATCTATCTCCTTCTGCCCTAGCCTTTTTTTCTAGCTACCTGACTCATAGACAGCAATCTATTCAATGGCTCTCCTCCTGCTCAACCTACTTCCTAGTGACAACCAGGGTACCCCAAGGTTCCATCTTGGATCCCTTCCTGTTCAATAGCTTTACAAAGGAACTGCATACTTCCTGCAAACAATCTACTCCAATTCAATACTCTGATGACTCTACTCTTATCTGCACTTCCAGCCATATCTCTGACCTTCACACTCTTCTATCCATTGAAAAGTGGCTGTCTCATAATTTACGTATCCTGAACCCCCCCCCCAAAAAAAAAAACTCCTGCTATTCCTCCCTCATTCTCTCTCTCATCTGAAATTTACCTTTCTGATCACTTCCTCCAATAACACCACCATTCAACCTGACTCCCACACAAAGCTTCTTGGTGCCATCATTAATGATGAACTTAAATTTAACCTACTTCAAAGTATAAAAAAAAACTCACCAAAAACTGTGAATGCTCTACTGAAACAGTAAATTCTTGACCTCTAATGCTAGACTCTCCTTGGCACAGGCTCTTCTCCCCTCCCTTCTCTATGCCACCCCAATCCTCACAAATATTCAGTCCACTACCCTGGCCAAACTCCAACAAACTTACCACAAAATAGCAAGATTTGTCCAAACTCCCCTTATAACTCACACCATTGCCTCGCACTCAACTCTCTACAATGGCTAGAACTTCCACAACTCCTCCTTCTATCTCAGTTTCAAATTACTCACTCCATACTTTACAAACCATCCTCCTGCCCTGGTCTCTCCTCCTTAGTATCCACATATACTCCCACTCACCCACTCTGTACCTCTAACCAGCAACTCCTTGGCATCTGTCAGCCTAAGAAAACTATTGGTAGACTACTGTATAAATCCACTGTATCCCAAGCCTGGAACAAACTTCCATCCCACATATGCTCCATTACACACCCTATATACTTTAAGAAAGAACTCAGACTTCACTTAACACCAAAACTTGTAATTGTCATGACCCTGCCTACTCCACTACTATTCTTTTATCCAATTATTCTACAATTTTCTACAATCTTTCCCCTCATATTTGCCTTAGCATCTTAATCTACCTCATGATACTCCTTCCACCCCATACATGCATTCTCATATCTCACACCTCACAATTTGTACTATTCCTAAAATAATACTACTTAATATACACAGTACTACACCACTTCAAAACTGTTATTAATACCATAATAAAAAAGGGGGAGGTATACTACTATTTACTTTTGTGTATATATCTACTGATCTGTTTTACCTTATTTTTCTTGTCTAATCACCATGAATTTCTATGAATTTGTATTTACAAACTACAATTTGTATCTACTGTAAACCAAAGTTTTGTGTATAGTATAATGTCTGTAACTGGAGCTTTTCTCCTCGGGTCTCTGGCCCAGATGGTTAAACCCGGTTAACAAATGTCTATAAATAAATAAATAAATAAAATTAGGAAAAAGCATATCAAATGTCACAGTTTCCAAATGGCTGTTTGATTGCATGTCTATGACCAGGGTTTACCCCCTACATATGAAACCAAAAGCCCACTCCACAAGGGCAATAGCTACTTCTACAGCATTCATGAAGAGAGTTCCCACTGATGACATTTGTGCAGCAAGCATCAACATGGTCCATGGTTAATACCTGTGTATCGTATTACAAATTGGATGTGCAGCCCAGAGCACATTCATCATTTGGTTCCTCTGTTCTCAGGAGTGTCCTTCCTTGATGCCACCAAGAGCTTTTCACAGCTTGTGAATCTGTCCCAAATGTTGAAATGAAAGAAAATAGGCAGCAACAGATAGGAAAGTTATGTACTTACCATAACAATAGACCAGTGTTATCTCATTTTCATCAAGTTCAACATTCCTTCCTTCTTTCTTTCCCCTTCCAATATTGTCACTGACAGCTTCTGGTGACGAGGCAGACCTCACCTAAGACCCTGTCTGTTAAAATGTCTTTTTTGCACCTTACTGGTATTAACATATCCCCCAGCAGTGGCACCTAAAGTCTTTTCAGTTATACGAGAGAATTTATGTTTTGGGCTTGTCAGCAGACTTGATCTGAGGTACTTTAGTGGAAAGGAGGGGGTTATGGGTAGAGGAGGAGTCACAGCCTCAGATCCACAGCTTCAGAAGGTGGCACTGAGGTTGAATTCAACAGCCCAAGCACTAGACAAAAATGAGACAATACAGATCTATTGTTATGGTAAGTACATAAAAAGAAGTTATGTACTCAACATAATGTTCCATCTGTGTTGTCCATTTTCATTCTTCCTCAAATCATGAGTTTGGATCCGATCCCTCAGATCTGACTCAGCCATTGCTAAAGCTTGTAGCAACCTAGAACCCTTGCGCTTCTCCCTTGCCCACAATGCATCAACTCCAATTACTTCAGATCTTGTTTGCTGACTTTAGTAGAAAGGAATATTCATATTCAGAAATGGAGAAGGCTATATCTGGAGCTTAATATAAAGGACATAAATGTCCTACAACCACTCATTCTGCCAGAAGTTTTCAAGGATGGGGGTTGCTGGGAGGGGAGTTGAGGAAGAATGAAAATGGACAACACAGATGAAATCTTATGGTGAGCTGAAACCCTCTTCACTTGCAGCAGACTTGCTCTCTAATGAATTTCTTAAATTAGCAGTTGAGGCCATCTCTTACCCAGTTTCCATATTAATTAATCACTCCATCTCTGAACAATACATCACCAAACTTTGGAAAATCTAGCACATCATACCATTACATAAAGGAGGCACCTCCACAGATTTATCAAACTATAGGCCTATCGCAATTCTTCCCCCTCACCAAAATCCTTGAGAAATGCATACATTCTCAACTTCTGGCTTACCTACTTAGCAATAACTTAAACTTCAGTTCACAGCATGGTTTTAGGCTCAAACATAGTACCATAACAACTCTCCTTAGCTTCACTGACACAGTCAACCAGTATAGGAATAATGGACAATTTGTATCCTCCCATCTTCCTTGATATGTCAAAATCATTTGACACAGTTTCACATGAAAAACTTCTTAATGAACTTGCCTTTTTAAACCTCTCCCAGTCAGCCTTTACTTGTTTCAACAGCTACCTGACAGAACGGCAACCAGCAGTCTACTACCAGTCTGTCGGTGTCCCTCAAGAGTCAATCCTTGGGCCACTACTGTTTACAATTTTCAAACTCATCTCAACAACCCACTGAGCAACTATTGTGCAATATGCAGATGACTTCTCACTTATCTACACAGACCCCCTCCTCCCTGAACTCTTACAAAAATCCCAGCATGCATTTATAGACACTGAACAACATCTTGCAGACAACCAACTCATTCTAAACCCTAACTAAATTAATGATATTCTCAAATAACAAAACATCTCAGCTCCCACTCCCTTTTCCCATTCTCTTCTCTAACAATACTATAATCGTACCTGTGGGCCACCCTAAACTGCTTGGTGTCACCACTGACAATATCCTAAAATATGATAAACATATACCCCTGGCTGTCAAAAAGGTGCACATCAGACTCGGCACACTGTACAGGGCCAAACCTTCAAACAGGCCCTAGCCTGAGCATACCTACTCTCACCATTATTGTACACCTTCCCTATCTTTACTAATCTGAAGAAGTCCGAACTAAACAAACTTGAAGGATACTACAACAAAATAGCAAGATTTGCCAATGACCTCCCAAATTGAACTCAACATTGCTCAGCTCTCAAGCAACTAAAATGGTTAGAACTTCCACACCTTTGATCATTTAACCAACTCATAATGGCCCATGCTACCATTCATCAGCTCAACAATTGCCCTGCCCTATAAAACCTTATCCAACCTTACTCCAATTATAGATCCTTGCATTCTTCCAACAAACTATTACTATAGGTCACAAAATCTAATAACAGTTCTGGGGATGCTCTATTCACCAACCAAGTATCAAAGATCTGGGAACTCCATACCTCAAGCATATTCTCACCACAACAAATCCTGATGTATTTAAATGACGTATTTAAAAGTCAAAGCAAATAAATAGTTGACTTTGCTCCTGCACCACCCCTGGCTCACCTTGTCCAACTCGGGTCTATATTAAATGAACGAATGTTCATAATACCGAACGCTCTAAAGAGCGAAAATGCCGGACCTCTAACTCGTTATTGTGGGGGGGGGGGCTGTGCCCCTCATACCCCCAGCTAAATATATATACCAACTCTGAGATTGCACTACGGTGAGGAAAGGGCAAATATTCCAACTTTTCTGTACTGCAATCCCACAAGAAGCACTTTGAGGTCCAGCACTTTCACTCTTTAGAGCATTCAAAATTATGAACATTTGTTCATTTAATATAGACCCGCCCAACTCTGTATACCCCCACTTTCCCCTGCCCTATTCCATATTCACTATCTACTTACATACCAGCTACTATTTCATGCTAGTATCCCTATATAATCTTATTGTCGTCTGCTACTCTGACACAGCTTACTGACTTACTCATAATTAATAAAAACAACTTTGACAAAACAGTTCTCACAATTGTGAGCTACATATAACCCCAGTTACTAGGCAATATACATGTTTAATTGATCTGGATAGTACCTCTCTAAGTCTGTGTACTTGCCTGCTACTTTAGATATTGCATAGAAACTACTGTTTTTAACTTGTGAAGGCTTTAAGTCACCTGATTCATCTGTACGTACATGTACTTCTGTGTAACTCTGATTTTTTGATAAGCTAGATTTTATGTTGTATACTTTTCAACAGTGATCTTTTCATATTTCTGTTCTTATTACTTATGTCTTATATTAAGAATACTACTCTGTCTAACTTTGTATGTTGGAGCTTTTCTCCCTGGGCCTCCGCTGAAAACGGGGTCTTGCCAAGTCGGACACTCCCAGTAAACAAATGCAAATAAATAAAATAATTAACTGTGTTGGAGACAGCTTGCTTTTCGACTGATGAACTTTGACCCCCAGTAACTCTACAAGGTGGTGCTGTAGGTTCTGGTGTTGTACCATTAGATCCCTGGAAGTAGCAATAAAGAGCCAATCATCTAGGTGCAGGAATTCCTGGATCTCTTACAGATGGAGATAAGCAGCCACCACTACCATAACTTTTATGAACACCTGGAGGCTGTGGTGAGACCAAAGGGCAGTGGTCTGAACTGAAAATGATTAGCTCCCAGCCAGAAACAGAGAAATCTCCTGAATCACCTATGTAACTTTATGTGACAGTAGATGTCCTGAAGATCTATAGAGCACGTCCAATCGTCCTTCCTTAATAGAGTTAATAGGGACTGTACCATGACCACCCAGAACGTTGCCTGTCTCACGAACTGACAGATGGCTGAGATCCAAAATTGGCCTGAGGTCCTCTGCCTTCTTTGGAACTAAAAAGAACCTGCAATAGACTCTGGATCCTAACTGTTCTCAGGGGACATGTTGGATGACTCTTTTTTTTCTAGCAACTTTGAAACCTCTGTTGCTGCAGATTCCACCTGATTGGGTGAAATATCAGGAATCTTTAGTTTCCTCTTTGGATATTAAGAACAGGGAACAATATAGCCTCTTTTGGTTATCCTTAACACCCAGGAATGTAATGTCTTGCCAGGTTTGCAGGTGTAAAGACAAAGTGCGATAGTCAGGTAACCCTTCAGAAGTACTGGTAGGGTTTCTTTGTGAAAGAACCGCAAAACCCCTGGTTATGCAGTCTGCCTCTGCCCCAAGAGTGATGTCCATCTGATACAGAGGTAATCCATCAGATGCCTTACCATCTGCCCTGGATGGTCTCTCTCCAGGAGTGTCCTGTTGATAACTATAACTCTGTGATTTTCTGAACCACATCTTAACACCACTTTGGTTCCTAGAAAAAGGGTCTCTGTCAGATGGAGAAGTGGATTCCAATGGCAGATAGGGTCTTGTTCACTCGTAGTAAGCATTTATGAACTTTTGGTCCAAAAAAAGTGGAACCATCTAATGGGGCATTACTGAAGAATGCCTTAAAGTTTTCCATAAGATTGCAGAGATGGATCCAGGCAAGGTAATGCCAGTGCCTTGTACTCTGGCTTATACCATTGGCTGCACTGGAGAGCAAATGCATAGCCATGTTAGAAGAGGATTGCAGGGTAGACATTTGGGAGTCTACTGTTTTATGAACATCCAGTATTAAGTTACCTGTGAGGGACCTGGTGGGCACTTCGGTCAGTCCCTCTGAAAACGTGTCATGCGTGCAAGGTAATTCAGTGCTGTAAGTAGAAAGTTGATGAAGCATAAGAAAGATTCCCCAGTCTGTCCAGTGCCATTGACTCCCTGTTGGAATAACTTATCTGGCTACTTAGGGATAGGTTCCACTACATCAGGGTCCTTCCATGCCCACTGTGCTGCAAGATCTATGAGAGCATCAGTGGGTTGTACCACTCAAGACACAAATGAGCCAATACCAATGGCCTTGAGCGCAGATTCATCTGGGGAAGAAGTTTCAGTGGACCAACCCTCTCACCATTTCATTCATTTTAAAATGTCACCAAATGTGACTTCTTCTAGGGAGAGCTGTAGGGAAACCTTTATCCAAATCTGAGCCTTCAGTGACAGGTTCTGGGTAGAGTCTAAGTGTTTCCATTTGCAAGACTGTTTTTCTATGACTTTGTCTCAAGGGAGTCTCAAGAAACAGGTCAGAATCACACTGGAAACTGAAGTGGCAAGTATCCTTTAGGCCTGATGGTACTAGCTTCCTTGCCAATATGAGTTACAGGAATCCTCTGGGATTTGGGATGGATCCAAACTCAAAGGCAGTACCAAACTCCTTTGTTCAGCCAAGACCTGTTCAAAAGTCTTAAAGGTCGATGCCATGATTGGAGCGGAGGAAATACCATCCTATCTAAGGATATAGGAACTATTTCAAGCCCAATCTGGGTTAGCTCAGAGGATGACCTTGGACTTGAATTATCAAGATTGGGGAACCTGAGAGGTAGAGATGACTCCAAAACTTTATGAGTCAACTCTACTGCTGGGACCTCAGCACCAATGCTTCAGCAGCAAGACTCGTCTTGGTCCAAAAGAATTGGAGTTGAGATAGTAAGGAATGTTGTCAAAGCCACAGTTACTCAAGTTGTCAACTCTGACTGAGGTGCACTGGGGTACGGACCCATGAGAACCAGATCTGAATGGCGGACCATTACTAGAGACAAAAGAGGGGGGTAAGTTGGACCCACACCCAGAGCTCTCCATGGCGACAGTGCCAGGAGAGCTCAGCTGCATTTATGTCCTCAGTAATTTCCTTATCAGTCGATTGACATCCATCTTGATAAGGCTTCTGGTGGACCAGGCAGACCTTGAAGACGATGCCACTGATGAAAGTCTGGGGTACTCTCTCTCTCTCTTGCAATATGGTTGAATGGAGTCTAGGATTTAATGACTCTAAGGAAAATCTAGGCTGAGGTGAGGGGAAATTGTATTTGAGCAGCTGGTGGATCCATTTTCCTTGGGAGTCTTAGCTACCAGACCCGAAATATCTGTCAGATGAGGAGACCTTTTCCTGGACTTCTCAGATCTTTTTTCTTCAGATCTCTCTCTCAAGTTTATCATATTTCTCCCTCTCTTTTTCTTTCATTTTCTCCATTCTACTGCCTGGGGAAGCTGAAGCTGAGGCTAGTCTTGGAATACTAAACATAGGTTGTGAAGATGAAGACCCTATCTGAGGGGGAGGAAGACTTTTAGGATGAGTTTTTCCTTCCGACCTTGAATGGTCCTGGACTCAGAAGAAGAAAAAAGTCACAATTTGTTTCTAGATGGGCAGAATCTAAACAATAGACACAAAGAGTGTAGGTCTTTAGGTGGAATTTTGTGACCACAGGCTAATGCACTTCTTAAAGCTTTTTTTTTTTTTTTGACATCAGAAAAAAAAATCACAGTAACAACAATCAGTACAACTATAGATAACTGAAAGAATATTAAAAAATTACTTTCCTAAACATTTCTCTAAATATCTATATAAATATGTATTTCTAGAATTAATTTTATAGAAAAAATATTTTATTTCTAATAGTTCGAGAACTACTATTTTAGATATAAAACCACAAAAGCAGAATATCCTTATAACCACAGTAGCAAAAGAAACCAGTGATATTTAGTTCTTATGTTCACTGAACGTTTTTTTATTCCAAAGCAGAACGCATAAAATCTCTTAGCGCCTCGGCCACAACCAGCCAATAAAACATTAACGGATAGTTCTTTATTTTTTGTTTCTAAATATACCCTTTTTTCAGATAGGTTGACTGAATTATTAAAAGGGTATTGGAAACAGGTAAAAAGAGAAGTGTTATCACTTTCAAAAATGGAACTAAGGTTTTCTTTCCAAAGAGGATGGAACTTAAAGGATTTCTTTGGTTCATAGTTCATAGGTTCATACTAGGCTATCTGCCCTAGGGCATTTATAAGCCTAGCCAGAGTGTGTTTGGCTTTCGCCACCCATTTTAAATTAATTTTGCTATGCCTTTTTTGAGGTTAGTATACTGTGCCTCTGTCTAACAGTGACACAGAAGTGATACCCGGGGTAAACCTACGATCTCCCATCCACTCATCAAGATTCCTCTTGAAGAGAGTCAAGTGAGGGACTCTGCCTAACCTGGACTGGGATTTTATTCCAGAGTGAAGGGAGCCTCTGGGTTATGAATCTCCCTCCAGCATGTCCTATTTATTTCAGTGCTGAGGTTCAAGTCTCTTGAGCGCATAGCTCAATGGGATTTGGATTTTCTGAGGTGCAGCATGTCCATTAATTCCGGGTTGGACATGGCTTTATACGTCAGGCACAGATCGCCTCTGAGCAGGTGGTATGCCACTGAGTAGAGCTGGAGTTTCTTTAACCAGACAGCATATGGCATCTGTTTGAGCCCTTTGATCCTCTTGGTGAGGTACTTTTGGGGTCTTTCCAGTTGCTGCAGGTGTCTGGTAAGATACATCCCAAAAGGGGCATTGTACTCAATTATGGGCCTGATGAGGGATGAGTAAAGAGGCACAATGACCTCCCCTGATCTAGATGTGAATTCCTTCATGATTAGGTGGGCTATATAAAATGTTTTTCTAACCACTTTGGCCACGTGGTTGTCAGATGACAGATTGCTATCAACTTGGGTCCCCAGGTCCCTAATTACTTCTTCTGTATTTAATGGGTTACCACCTATGTGGTAATTTGTGGGCACTTTGTTTTTGCCAAAGGGGATGACTATACACTTTTTGGCGTTTAGCTTGAGGCCATGGCTCTGGCACAAGTTGTCTATTTCTATGAGGCCCTTTTGGAGGATACTTGTGTCGGCTGGAGAGTTGATTATGGCACCTAGTTTGCAGTCATCTGCAAACTTGGTCAGCCACAGTCCTTCCGTGTTGGCCTGTATCTCTGAGAAATATATACCGAAAAAGAGAGGTCCCAGGACTGAGCCTTGAGGGGTGCCACTTGTAACTGGTTTGGAGTCTGACATGGCTCCAGCAATTCTAACCATGTGGGTTCTGTCCTTGAGCTAGTTTGCAACCCATCTAGTGACATGGTGAGCTTATCTATAATGCCTGAGTGGGGTATTGTATCGAAGGCTTTTGCGAGGTCCAGGTAGGCTGTGTGGACCACCTTCCCCTCGTCAATGGCCTTGGTGACTGTTTCAAAGAAATCAACCAGGTTTAAGAGGCAGGATCTGCCCTTAACAAAGCCAAACTGGGTAGGATCCAGTGTCTGTAGGTCCCCAATATCTTTATTTATGAGGTCCATGATGATCCTTTCCATAGCTTTGCAGACCAAGCTAGTCAGGCTTATGGGGCGATAGTTTCCAGGATCCGTTGAGGCACCACCTTTGTGGAGAGGGACCACTGTTGCTGTACACCACTCTTTGGGTACATATTCTGTAGTAAGGCTGAGATTGAACAGTAGTTTTATGTTTGGGTTTAGCTCTTCTTGAAGTTCATGTAGGACGCAGCCCGGGACACCGTCTGGTCCCATTGATGCTGTGTTTTTTGCTTTGGAGAGGGCAGCTCTTACCTGAGCATCTGAGATGTCAGGGGGGCAGCACTCTGCTGGGATAGATATTTGCTCTTTTGGTGGGGAGAGGGGGAGAAGTTTGCACTGAACCTGTCAGCTAGGATGTTGGCAATGTCTGTGGGTTCGGTGTATTTTTTGTCATTTTGGACTAATTCTGAGCATATCTGGGAATTCCCACCCAGGTTCCTCACATAACTAAAGAAAGCCTTGTGATTATCCTTAGTGTCCTGTGCAATTTTTCTCTCGAAGCTGGCCTTAGACGATTTTATGAGTGCCCATAGTTTTTTGCTAATACTGATCAGAGATGCCTTCCCTTTTTGGCATTTTGCTCTATCATGTAGTAGCTTCCTCCTTCTATTGTATAGTTTGTTTATGGCCGGGGTCCACCAGACAGGACGTCTGCCTTTAGAGGATTGGGTCTTGGTTTTATTTGGGATTGCATGATCCATGCATTCCTGAAGGTGTTCATAGAATGCGTTTATAAAGGATTCTGCGGTCTGGGCCATATTTTACACAGGCTCGGGAGGTTTGAATGATTCCACCTCGGTTTTGAGGAGTGTGAAATTTGCTTTAGAGAAGTTTTTCACTGTGGTTTTCTGGGCAGGGTGTGGAATCGGGATGTGAATATCCAGTGAGATTAGTTTATGGTCTGATCTTACCAGTGAGGGATACACTTCTGATCTGGAGCATAGAGTCCCCATGTTGGTGATGATCAGGTCCAGTATGTTTTCCCCTCTTGTGGGAGTGGTAACAAGTTGTTCCATAGCATTTGAGTTTATAAATTCTAGGAACCTTTGGGCTAGGGTGTTGGAGCTAGAGTAGGTGGTCTGTAGCAGGCTATAAACTGGAAGGCAGTTTTACCCACTGTTAGTTGCACATGGATAGTCTCTGATGCTTCATGCTGTGCCACCAACCTGGAGGTGTTGGTATCTTTGACGAATATTGATACTCCCCCCCCCCCCTTTTGTGGTTCGGTCCAAATTTTGGGGCCAAAAAGCATGGTATGAGGTATAACCTGGTAGTGCTGGGGTGCTCTCGGGAGCCTTGAACCAGGTTTCTGTTACTGCACAGATATCGATGTTCTCCATGCTAAGGAGAGTTTTGAGTGCGTGCATCTTGAGGTTTAGACTTCTGGCGTTGAGTAGCATTACTCTTAGTTTCTTATCCCTTGTGATACTTATGGAGGTGGGTTTGTCTTTTAAGCCTTGCCTAAAAAAGGCACTATGGGGGTAGCAAGAGCCTTTGCCAATATCCAAAAGCCCAGGGGTGACAGGTGCAAGCTGTCCCTAGCGAAGCATCATGGCTTGTCGAACATGTCATCCCAGGCTGACAGTCATTGGATCCCCTTTGAATGACACCAATACTTAAGCCAATTGTTGAAATTGATCATCTTGTCTTCATATTGTGGCATCATTCTTGGTGAGGGTAAGATGCTACTCAAGGTCAGGGTCATACCGGCCTGGGCTACATGCTTAGAGAGCTCCTTTATGTCTCTTTTCATGTAGTCCAGGGAAGTACGTCTCAGGTCATTCACACCAGCATGGACAATGACTGAGTCATATTTGTACTTGCCTTGGAGTGACCTGAGTGCTTGTGTTATGTGGCAGATCCTAGCGCCCGACAGGCAGCTCACCGTGACCTTCTCCTTGTTCAGCCTGGTGAGTGGGATGTCAGTGTACCTGACGATAGAGTCACCTATTACAAGTGTATCAGGTGTGTTGTTTAGCCTTAACGGCTGTGACTGTTCGGCACACTGGCTTTGGGAGCAATGTGTTGCACATGTTTTTGTTTTGGGGTAACGGTTGCTTGGTGTCTGCTTTGGAGGTCTCTGCTGCTTAGGCAGATTTTTATTTAGAGCCTCAGAGTATGTTTTTGTGTGGTTTGCTGTCGTGGTAGGTCTATGTGAGACTGGAATTGTAGTGAGTGTGGTTTCCTTCTCCTCCTGACTGGTTTCGCCAGGACTGAGTTGAGAGAGCTTTGCCTCCAGTATGGCGATATGGTTGCATCTCTCACATGTGTTGGAATTTGTTGGGAGGAGGAGAGGGTTGTCTGTGTGCATGAGGCAGTTGTAATATTGCCTCAAGATTCCCTGATTCACCAGCTGGACCGGAGAGGAGATTGACAACTGACCTTTGAACATGCTAGAATAGTATTGGGAATTCCTTTATAATTGAAAAAAAAGGGCCAATGGGGAACAAGGTACTCAAGGGGAGTTTGTGAGGGTGTAGTGTTTTTAATTTTTTAGTGCTGACTTATATAATTGCTTTAGTGAGCAAGTGCCAGGTATCTTAAATGCAATGTGTTACAGGTAACTTAAATGCAAAAACGACAAACAGTAACTTTCTTTCAAGTGAAACAAGGAAATAAGTACAGTAAGCAATGCAGATATCACTAGGGATCCACAAAAGCGCTGAAAAGCAGCGTTTTAGGAGGAATTAGCATTTCAGGGAAATAACAAGCAAACAAACAACAAGCATACAAAGCAAGCTATATTATAGTAAATATAATAAACCAAGAGAAAAAGTTATTAAAAGCCCAATAAAATTGGGAACTTTTCCTTGTGGGAAATGTTCGATTTGTCAGTTTATAGTACCAACTTTTGAGAAAATGAATGAAAAGAAGTTTGAAACTCAAGGAACTTTCTGTTGTGCAAGTAAGGGAATTATTTACGCTATAGGATGCTCTTGTAAAAATTATTATATAGGTGAAACTAAAAGAAGCCTAAATGAAAGAATAAAAGAACATTAGGGACATTAAGAAAAATAAAGTTATAAGTCCCGTAGCAGAACATTTTAATAAAGTACATCTAGGAGATATAAAAAATCTAAAAGCAACAGTTTTAGAGCAGGTTTCACATTTTACTAGTGAGGAAATGTTAAAACATTCACTAAGGAAAAAAGTAGATTTTTATTATTAAATATAATACTTTACAACCTAATGGTTTAAATAAAGAATGTAATTGGCAAAGTTTTATTTAGTAATGTTTAGCTTTAAGAAAAAGTTTTTTTCATTGATTTTAAGTTAACTGAACGTAATTGATTAATTAAGTACTGCTGTGTGTATATAAAATGAACATTTGTTGAATAAGAATTTTACTCTGTAAAGGCTGGTTGTGGCCGAGGTGATTTTATGCTTTCTAGTTTGGAATAAAAAAAGTTTGGTGAACATAAGAACTAAATATCACTGGTTTCTTTTGCTACTGTGGTTATAACTACTATTTTAGCTTTAACAAAGCTAAAGAATGCTTATGATCCTAATGCTAACAATATCTAATGATTAACTAGTAAAGTTATGCCTACAACTAACACAGCACACTGACAAATTTTTAAAACTAAAGATAAAGAGAGTTAGGGAGGAGACAAAAACTAGTGATAACTATGAAAATAAACACTTTCACTTTTTTTTCAAACGCCTTTACTGAATTATCACTTGTGACAGACACATTTACATTCATATAACAGTTATCAAACTATATTAACAAAACAAGCATTATATTTCATGTATATCATATAACCTAAGCAATATTACATAAAAAAGTCCTGCTTTTTTAACAAGAAACATCTTTATTAAGCCATCACTTACTACATAGGCAATCACATTTATATAAATGAAAACAAACCACACCATCACAATCCTAGTTGTAAGCATTCTACATCACAAACCATACTGAAGCACTCCCAGTTGCAACCATTATACATCACTTAAAATCTACCCAGTCCTTCTCAATCAAACATTACACAGCTTATTTAAGTCCTGCGCCTTTTAGACTTCATTCCTCCCTTGTATGTACTGTTCCCACAATTCCCATTTTTTCTCATGTAGTTTGCTCCTACCCTTTCCTAAAGATCTCATTTCCAGTTGTTTTATCTCTGTTACTATATTCACTACTTCCAGTATAGTTGGTTTAGATTTTGATTTCCATTTTCTAGTAATTGCTTTTTTGACAGCCACCATTATTAGATACAGCAAGGCCTTACCATGTCTAGGCAATTCCAATTCTGTATAATAGCTCAGAAAAATCATTTGTCTCGCCAGACCAATTCACCCACCCCGCATCTCTAACAGTGCATCACATAGGGAATCCTTAAAGTCTGCCAACTCACCGCACTCCCAGAAAATATGTTCCCAGTTACTTCTTTCTTCCCTTTCACACCTCTAACATTTACTGTCTGCCTGAGGAAAAATTCTCTGGAGTCTACTTGGGGTATAAAAATATCTATGTAAACATTTCAAAGCAAAAATCCTAAATCTTCTAGATTGTGTTGCATGTTTGAGAGACATACATACATCCTCCCATTGTTTCTTTGTGAGTTGCTTATCCAGTGTCTCTTCCCAAGCTTTTCTAACCTCCTGTGATTGATACTTAGAGCTATCATGCAATATTTTATATGCTCTACAAAGTAATCCTTTTTTTATGGGCAACTTCTGTTCTACATTCTACTAAAAACTCTACCAGTGCTGGCCTTTTGTTTAGGACACCCTATTTCTTTCTTATTGCCTATAATCTGATATCAATCGTTGATAGGGAAGGCAATCTCTAAACTTTAGTCCAAATAAATTCTTGGCCTCTTCCCATTCTATTACCTCTCTAGTTATTTTTTCCCAGTACCTTGGTTCCTTTGCCAGTTTTCTCCAATAAATTCCAGCCCACTCTTGGCTACTGTCTATATCCCTAATTGCAGTCATCCCTACCAGCAGAATCTCCTTTCTCCAATCCCGTGTTGGCTTAGTTCTTAGAATACTTTCTGCTACTTTATGGATATAATATTCTGTATGATTATTGTTATTCTCCTTAAAGGCCTGCATCCAAAATCCCAGTCTCTCCTTGTTTTTTGAGCTTCCTCCCTGTTTCAACATCATCTGTTTCCACTTTGAACTATAGATTTCTGCTTGTTTCCCTAGCAACAAATATTGATAAAAACATTAAACTTTCCTCACAAAAATTTCTAAAAATAGAAAGTAGCCCTGGATGAGTTACTTATTTGCCCAACTTTGTAGAAGTTCTAACTGACCATCAGTCTCTTGAAGCCTCAGCAGTGTGTGCTCTTAGATGACAATAAAGTTCTGAGATTTTGGCTTCTTAACCACTGACTTTATACCATTCTGCTTGAGTTCTTCAGAGATTAGGACATGTGATTGTACCCTAGAGCTTTAGAAGCTGGTTGGTCATCCAATCCTTGGAAGGATACAGCTTATATAGCATTGGCTGATGCAACAGTGATCTAATGATGCACATCTAGAAATATTAGGCTACAATAACATACATATAGATATGTATGCATGTGTGCATGTATGTGTGTGTGTATATATATATATAAAGAGTTATCTGACCAACTATGTAATGTAGGGATTCATCTTATTCTCAGAAGTGACAAACAAGGGCTGAGGTTGCAGAGTGGATGTGTGCATTTTGAAAGGAAATAAGTGCTTACAGAAGTGTTAGATTCCTGAATCAGATCTACCTTGTCTTCTATACCTTCCCAAAAGTGTAAGTGGATGGACGGGATCATATAAGATCACCAAGCTATCAACTAGATTATGCAGGGTTGTAGCATTTCAGCACAGTTTCGATTTTATCAAAATAAAAAAAAAAGTTGCATACTTTTAAAATTCTGCCAAACTTAGTATCATTTATTGACTTGCTGGCCCAGAAAAATCTACACATCTCAAGAATTAAGATGACATAGTAATATATACAAAATATACAATACCAAATTAGTAGCTACAAAAGCCTATCCATCCATTAAACTGTGCTTCTTATTCTAGGTTCCAACAACAAGGATGGCAAGAGAGTACTAATAAGAAAGGAAAATGTTATTGAGTGGTACACTAAGTCATGCATGAAGCAGATTTTAAAGACATGGTTCCAGACCAAGGGGGTCAAGGACCCAGGACCTCCCAGGGAGTAGATGTGATTATGTTCAGCACCTCACCCTCAACCCCTCCCCTCCTGGGAGGAAAACTCATTTCCTCCTCCTCCTCCAATCATTGGGAACAGATCACACAAGACATACTACTACTATCAAAAAAGGGCTTCTCCCTTCAGTACTGGAACCCTTCTCCAGGCATTTCCACATCTCTAAAAATAAAGGGGACCGATTTCTCCTCTCTTACAGGACCCGTTACATCAGGGCTCTATTCAAGCAGTCCCTCCAGGAGAGGCAGGCACAGTGTTCTACTCACATTTCTTCCTAGTACACAAGAAGGAAGGAACCTAGAGATATATTCTGATCAAGACTCAAAAAATTTCAGGTAGTACCAAAATTCAAAATGTTTACTCTTCAATCACTTTTGCCCCTTATTTTCTCATGGGTCTGCATGCTGACTGAAAGACACCTACCTTAATGTCCCTATTTTGCAGGAGCACAGGAGATTCCTACATTTTAGGGTGGGGGGGGTTACACTACCAAATGTGTCCCCTGTCTATTGTGCCTAGTGTATTTACCAATGACTGGTACTACTCATTGCCTTTTGCAAAATAAGAGAGGTGTTCATATTTACTCATAATTGGACAATTGCTTGATCCAGGTTACATCAACAGAACTCCTGTCAGCCATGCAAAATACTGTGGATTGTCTTCAGAAGGTAGGACTCACCTTCAGTATTCACAACACCACCCAGCACCAGGACTACTTTCCTAGGGGTGAACATAGATTTAGTCCAACAGAAAGTCTTTGTAGCAGAGGACAAAGTCTGTTCCTCTTACAGTACTTCATCAGCCTATGCACAAATAGACCATTACTGCAAGGCCATTTTATGGGCCCTGGGATACATGGCTTCTTGCATCCTGTTGGTTACACTGGCAAAATTGCATAAGTAAACTACAATGGTTCCTAATAAATTACACAACACCTAGAAACAACAATCCCTCTCCTAACTTGCCTGAAAAATGAAATTATCTGGTGGGAGAAGAGTGTTAAAGCCAACCCAGGTGTCCCTGTCCAGCTCCTAGATGCTATTCAAACCTCAACAACATACAGCTCACATCTGGCCTGGACAGTGGATCTAGGACAATTCAGGGTCAAAGGGACTTGTGATAGACATCTAGTGGCATAGCACATCAGTATAAAACAGATGATGGCATTCAGGTTTTAAGAGCCATCCAAGAAAGATGGTTTCCAGGAGCAATAAAGGTTTTAAAAGACACCACCACAGTGATATGGCATATAAACAAATGGAGACAAACTAATTTCGACTACCTATGCAGACTGGGAATGTAACTATGGCTAGTGGCATAATGATTATGACTCAGTCCTACAGCTTCTTGCATACTGGGTCAGGCAGGCTGTCTGAGCAGATCATTCCTAGCCCCAAGAGAAAAGATGTTGAAACAAGAATTTTTCCTAGACTTGACACACAAATGCGGTGTGCCAGAAAAAGACCTTTTTACTTTCCCAGAAAACAGGCAAATCAGGAAGTTCTGCTCCAAAACTCCTCAGACATGGGTGTGTTGAACAGATTCTCACTTCAATTGGACAGAGCTCTTTCTCTATGCCTTTCCTACAATACCCCCTTATCCTTAGGGTATTAAAAAAGTAAGGGTAGACAGACCAAAGAGGTTACTGATGGCTCCTTACTGGCCCAGACAACACTGGTTTTACCTCCTCCTAATACTCAGTGAAGGGAGAATCAGGACATTCCCCTCCTCATGGATCTTCTAACTCAGAATAAGGCATCTGTTATTCATCCCAACACTCTAACAGCATGGATGATTTTTGTTCTGATTCCAGCCAAGATAATCACTTTCAGAGGATGTGCTATCTATGCTTAAAGCAACTAGGGAAAACGAACAGAACCAGGAAGTCATGTGTGGCTAAATAGAAAAGGTTTTCTGTGTGGAGTAAGGCTAATGGTATTCTATGAACTTCTGTGCATATATGCTACGTAGGAACTTGTAGTAGAATACCTCTCTCTCCTAAACAAAGAAGGCCTGCCTTATTCTACTGTAAAAGTGCACACTTTTGCTATATCTGCCTGCCTTCCCATGTCTCCACTGGCATTTGCTCACCCCCATGTGAAGCAATTCTTAAAAGGGGGTCTTATCATCTTAGAGTACCTAAATGTGAACCTGCACCCTCTTTGGACTTAAATTATGTGCTGGAAAAACTAACATTGCCACCCTTTGAGTCAGCAGCCTCAGTACCCCTTAAACTGTTTAGATGGAAAACAGCTCTGCTGCTGGCACCACCTCAGCCAGGTGTAGCTCAAAAGTTATAGCCCTGAAGTGGAAGTAGCCCTTTCTCATTTTCCACAGGGACAGAGTTACCCTTGGTGACTATCTCCTCCTTTTCGCACAGGGTGGTGTTACAGGTCTGCTTAAACCAAGCTATTCATCCCTCTCTATTCTTTACTAATCCACAGAATGAGAGAGATAATACTTCACTCTCCAAATGTACACAGGCAGCTAAGATTCTACTTGCATGGGACAAAATTTCCTAACAGATCTGACCAGCTGTTGGTGGCCTTTGCAGTAGGTAAATAGGAAAGACCAGTTGGGAAGAGACCATTTTAAAATAGATTGCTTACTGTATTTCATTTTGTTACACTCGGCATGGTAGACAGATCTCTAGCAGTCAGTGCCCAGTCAATAAGAGCAAAAGCCATCACCACAGCTTTTCTGGAAGGGACCCCTAAATAGGCATCCTAGAAGCAGCCACTTGGTGCTCTGCATACACTTTCACCCAACACATTACCATCTTGATGCCATATTCACAGCCAGGTTTGCATTTGATATTCTGCACAGCTTACTGTACCTAGACCAGTACTTTCTACAACCTCCTCAATAAAGAAGCTTTGGGAATCTTCCAAAGACTCAGTACTGCATTACTGGCTATGATGAACATAGTATAGTTTTGGAGATGACTTACTATAACTGCAGGTATGAGTAGATCAGTGTTGCATTACCCTTTCTGTCCAGTCCTAGGGTTGGGGTGGGTATCTTACCTATTTATCCCCCTCACTCCCCGCTTCCTTAGCTCAGGGCTGTGTGGGGCAGATTGTGCTCCACATAAAGACTACTGGACTCCAGTACTTGAAGATGGCACTGGGTAATGTACTTTTATACGACTGATGTCGAGTTCAGATGGCGAAGGATGTCTTCTGGCTGGGGAATAGTGAAACTCTGGTATTCGAGACAGCCTTGGACTTCTGCATTGCAGGAAGTTCCAAGACTCAGTACTGCAACATTGATCTACTTGAACATCTATAGTTATGACAAGTCATCTACACAACTGTACTTTATAGTAAGTTAACTTACATAACTGTACCATGTTTTCTTATTAGATCACCATTGTAGTAGTCATTACTATATGGGACAATTGCCAACGCTCAAAAAGAAAGGGTGGATAGAGAAGGGACAGAGTCTTGGAGAATAGCTCTAGCAAAACCAGTTTTGGCTCTGGAAATGGAGTCAAGCTTGTAATGTTTAGTAAAAGTGAGAACTGAAGGTCAAGAAAAGTGCTTCTAGAATAGATTTAGAATCCATTCTTTCTAAAAACTCTCAGAAGTGGCCAAAATTCTGGTAGAAAGAGGCCTGGCATCATCGGGGGATATGATGTTGTCCTTTTAATCCTTTCTCAATGAATAGGTTACAGATCCGGTCCTCAGATCAGACCCGGCCACATACTTCAGACTTCAGATCCAATTCTTAAGCTCCTCCCTCCACCCATAATTCCCTAGTCTATACCCAGTACCTCAGTTCTCATTTGCCACCATAGTGCACAGATGTGGGATCCTTCTCTTGTAGCATTTGCAATCGTTTTTGTGTTTCTAAAGTAAGAAAAGTTTATACTTTTTCTAACTTTTCTCACTTTGTTATACCTCCCTCTTAGTTGTTCAGTTTTCTGGCGTCAGGTTTTTCTTACTAATTAAACAGTAAAATTCTTCTGAATACCACTGTTGGTATTTTCTCTTTCTCTATCCTCTCTATGTTTTCCTACCCTATTCCACAGCGTAATTCTTTTATACCATTGCTGGTACTCTCTCTCTCTCAAAAAAATATTTTTACTATTTTTCACTACTGGTATATTCCCTACAGTTCCTCTTGTGCTCTCATCACTGACAAGCTGACAGGTTTTAAAAAAATGAACTTCTTGTGGGCATCCAAGTTTGCTTCCTCCCTCATCTTTCTCATCTTCAGGGGCTCAAACTCCAAGTAAGTCGTCAAAAGCTCCAGCAGAGCACAGGAAGCAGTTGCCTCAGAAGTTTCCCAAGACTCTGTTGGAGCCACCTTCCAAAGTCACTAAATTGTCAGATGCAGTTCCATTGGATTCTGAACAATATACAGTGAATGCTAAGCCATCATGATTTCTGTTAGTTCAATCGCTCAAGTTATGGATCCTAAACCTTTGGATCTGAAGCTTAGTACTTCATACACTGTGAGGACACATTATTCTGTGTTCCTCGTTGATCTTTTCCCCTAGGCTCCATTCTCCATTCATGCAGATCCCAAAAAAGCACTCTAACCTCAGTCGACCACATCATCCAGCAGGCTCTCCAGAAGTCTATCCAAAGCAGACATGGGTAGGATGATCATTAAGTTCCTGAGAGCTCAGAACTAGATAGGGGTAATTTTGGCTCTGTCCCCAGTTGGATCCTTGAGCCTTCTGGCCACTACTCACATGGTCTTACCTCCTTCTCCAATTCAGTTTTTGGTTTCAGAGCCCTGAGATCTGTCAGCAATGAGAGTTCTGGAGTCGGACATGAAGAGAATTACATCTTCAACTCTTGACAGCTTCCCTGACCAGTTTGGCTCTTATGCCTTTGGACTTTAATGGGTCCCAGAGCTGAAGTGACAGCTCTGTAGGGCCGGGATCTACTCTGATGTTGTCAGATCCATCCTTGCCCCTTGGAGTCTTGGTTCTAGACAGCTCGAGTCTGGTTCTCTCCTCCAGGCATTGATTGGGTTCGAGTTATGATCTACCCATATTGGAAGAGTCAGTTATGGTGTGGGTGACCACAGCTTCTCCAGGTCTGTCTGACTTTGAAGTTGTGGAAAGGGATTCTTTTCCTTCTAGAGATCTGGTCTCTCGCCCCCTCAAATCCACCCCCTATTCTCTGTTTGATTCTGAGCTCTGAGTCCATTGGGTTTATTCCACAGGGACAGGCAGTTCCACCTAGCTTCCAGTCAGTCCCCATGGAGGAACTCTCCCTCTTTTCTGATACCTCCACCAGACATCTGCAGTCCATCCAAAGAGGACATGAAAGAGGAGGCACATAAATTCTCCATTGGAATCTCTCACTGAAAATACTGATTTCAAGGAAGGAGAAGGGTCCCCCAGATCACCACCTGATGATGTCTCCTTTGGAGATCCTTGGACAGCAAGGTGGTTGGTTTTCTAATAATCCTTCTTCAGAGAAGTCAGTATTTTTTGAGACTTTTGGTTCTGGCCCATCTACATCTTGGGTGACCCCCCCCCCAGTGGATAAGCTTATTGATTTGGTCTCTCACCAGGCATAGAAGGAGCTGGATTCCATTGAGCCACTACCACATCACCCGGACAAGTTCTTAGCCCCTCCAAAAGATAAACCCCACTAGAGCAAAGCAGTCCCTGTATATGCAATGGTTGTGGCAACAGCCACCAAAAAGGAGCTAGCAGAGCAAAGCTCCTTTGTTCACCCCCCCCCAATAAGGTGCCTAGGGAGCTGGACAGATTTAGAAAATGTCTATTTGCTTTAGAGACCCTTGCCCTGTGGTCACTGAACTGCCTGGCATACTTTACAAGGCTACAGAGAGATTTGGCAAAAGAAAGTTTCTGGTGTCATTCTAAGGGGATCCAGTATCTGTCTGCCTGGTACGACATGATCGACAGACCTTGATGCTTTGCTAGAGATAGCCTGCATCTGTCACTCCTGGGATTCCGGGTACTGGCTAAGGCTCTTGTCACCCCTATAATGCCTTTTTTTAGGCAGTGTTCCAAAGACCAAAATTCCACTGTAACAGCTACAAACAAATGCAATTTGTGGGTCATGCTGCTCAATTCTAGAAGTCTAAATCTCAAGATGCACTCACTCAAAGCTCTCCTCAAAATGGAGAATGCCAACATCTGTGCTGTAATGGAGTTTAAAGAGGCAGAAAGCACCCCTGCGCTCCTAGGCTACAACTCATTCCATACCTTTCAGCCCCAGAATACGGCTGGAAGCTCCAAACGTGGTGGTGTTTCCATATTCTTAAAGGATACACACACCTCTAGACTGGTAGTCCAGCATAATGCATCAGAGATACTTCAGGGACAACTAACACTGGGTAAGATGGAGATACAAGTCACAGCCTGCTACAGAACCCCAAACATGTCCCTAGACTCTCACTCCAAGTTCCTAAGCACCATGGAATCTAGCAAGGTCCAACCAAATACTCTTATACTGGGTGACTTCAACTACTCTTCCATCAACTGTGAAAACTATTCGAGTACCAATGTACAGGCCCAATGCTTTCTGGAATTTATTAATTTCAATGCCCTGAACCAGCTCATTCTGACCCCCACTAGAGGAAGCGACTTCCTCAACCTGGTTATCACCAACATGGGAGACCGTTGCTCCACACCTATAGTCAATTCCTCCCTGGTTAAATCTGACCACAAACTGATCACCATGGCAATCTCCATCTCACCTACACTCCCGCTAAGGTGACCACCCTGAAAAACTTATCTAAAGCCGACTTTGGGCTCCTAAAAACAGAGGTGGTTAACTTCTTGGCACTCATGCCAATGGAAAATAGCTGCATGACTGCTGAATCATACACCAATGTACTGTACGAGCATGTATACAAATGCATGGACCTTGCCATACCAAATAGAACTAAGATGCTCTCCTCAAAAAAAGGAAGCCAATCTGGTGGTCCCCAGCCATCAATAAACTCTGCAACAGAAGGAAGAAACTGTTGCAGAAAAAAATGAAGTCTCAAGACTGGAAAACCTCTCAGCAGTCTTGACAAAAAGCTGAGATCCCTTATCAAATCCTCTAAAGCCAGTTATGAAGGAAGAATTGCATCTGACACCAAAAACAACCACAAAACCTTCTAAAGCTATACTAAAAACCTCAAAGGCAATACCCAAATTTGCTCCGAGTTATTGCACAATACCACCTCTTATACTGAGCCAACAGATATAGCCAACATCCCGGCTGACAGATTCAGTGCCAAATTTACCCCTCCCTCCAAGGTTGCTATCACAATACCAGAAAAAAGCCTGGCACCCACCATTTCTGCAGTACAGGTAAAAGCTGCATTGTCCAAAGCCAAGAATACTGTGTCCATGGGACCTGATAATATCCCTGGCTGTTTCCCACATGAGCTACAAAACAAACTGGTACCACATCTGTGTGCCCTGTTCAATCACAGCCTTACCTCAGGCTATGTCCCTAACGAATGGCTCACTGCTACAGTCATCCCGCTCCATACACGGGGAGCAACTATAGACCTTGTGAACTATCGCCCCATTAGCCTAACAAGTCTGGTATGCAAAGCTATGGAGCACATTATCATGGACCTGCTTAAGAAAGATAAAGGCAATCTCGAAACTCTTGACCCCACACAATTTGGTTTTGTCAAGGGGAGATCCTGCCTGCTGAACCTGGTTGACTTCTTTGAGGCAGTCACCAAGGCTGTGGATGATGTTAAGGCAGTGCATACAGCCTACCTCGACCTGGCCAAGGCCTTTGATACCATTCCCCACTCAGGTATCATTGATAAACTCACCAAACTAGGCATCAATTCTTACACCACTAGGTGGGTTGCAAATTGGCTCACAGACAGGACCCACAGAGTGACAGCTGCGGATTCCAAGTCAGACTGTTGACAAGTCATGAGTGGAGTCCCAAAGGGCTTGGTCCTGGGCCCTCTTCTGTTTGGCATCTACTTCTCAGAAGTTCAGGCCAACACAGAAGGACTCTGGCTGACCAAGTTCACTGATGACTGCAAGCTAGGAGTCATTATCAACTCCCCAAGTGATACAAACATCCTGCAAAAGGGCCTCTCTGAGACCAATGACTGGTGTCGGAACCATGTCCTGAAGCTTAACGCCAAAAAATGCATTATCATCCCCTTTGGAAAAAACTCAGTTCCCACAAGTTACCACGTTGATGGGAGCCCACTGAACACTGAAGGGGCCATAACAGACCTGGGCACTCAGGTCACTGTCTTCAGGAAGTCCTTCTATGTGACACATAATATAACCAAAAGTTTTGCATCCAGGATGAAAGAGGTCATCATCCCTCTCTACTCATCTCTCATTAGAACAGCCATCGAATATAACGCCCCATTTGGCAATGTACCTGACCAGACACGTACAACAGCTGGAGAGGCCACAAAAGTACCTCACAAAAAGGATCCTAGGGCTTAAACCCATGTCCTACATGATCCTAGGGCTTAAACCCATGTCCTACATGACAGACTCAAGAAAATTCAGCTGTTCTCAGTCTCTTATTGTCTACTTACAGGTGATCTCTGCTTGACTTACAAAGCTATGTCCCACCCAGCCCTGCTTGAAATGCTACACCTAAAGAAATCTCAATCCCCCCGCATCACACGCTCTAGAGATCACAACCTCATTACCACAATTAACAGAACATGCTGGAAGGACAGGTTCATCTCCCAAAGACTGCCCACACTCTGGAATAAGCTTCCCATTCATGTCAAGCACAGCACCTCGTTAGCCTTCTTCAAGAGAAATCCTGACAAGTAGATGGGTAACAGAAAGTTCACTCCAGTTGCCCTACTGGATACGGGCACTGTGAACTAACACTGGGTGGTATGGTGCCTGGGCAATTTTTCTGAGCTAGGCTTGTAAAGGCTCCAGGGCCATTAGCCTAATACACACCTATGAACTATCAACCTCTCTCTCTCTCTCTCTCTTGGTGTCCATGTCTGCAGAGAATTTCAAAAGATCATCTCCTCAGCTGGCCACTCCTGTCAATTTCCAATGAGTCCATGAGGTTAATCTCTCATGCAGCAGAAGGTGCCTCATGGGCACAGCCAGTTCAGGTATTACTGTAAGAAGACATGCCTGGATGCAGCTATCCAACTTTGAGGAGCCTTTCAAGGTATCTTTCATCAATGCTCCCTTTGATGGAACATCTTTATTTGGTCCTTCTGTGAAAGAAATGCTCACCCACAGTGAACAAGAAGAAAAGACACTGTCTGCTGTGCGAAGTAAGTTTTCTACCCCTCAACAAACTTTCTCTAGAAATCAGAGCGGTGGTAAGAAAATGTGGTTCCAGAAATCTCAGGGACCTTTCCAGGATCATTGCAGAGACAACTCCTTCAGAGGCACAGGGGGCAGTTCTAACAACAGGCATCACCCTACAGGCAGAGGAGGCCCACAAAATCAGGGTTTCTGAGATTCCTTTCCAGACAGACCCTTTCAGTGCTTCTGATGTGCTGATCAACTGCCCACTTCTGGAGGCAGTTGTAGGACATTTGTCCTTGCACCCAGATGCTTGGGCTGCTATGACAAAAGATTCTTCAGTGCTAAAAATAATATCCAGAGGTTACTTCATACCATTCTCCCAGCCCCCAATCTCCAAAAGAAAGAAACGTCCTGACGTCCCACACAATCAGAGGAAGGCTGCAGCACAAGAAATTCAAAAGCTCCTACAATCCAGGAGGTTCCACCAGACCAAACAGGATTTGGAACTTACTCACGTTTCTTTTTAGTGCAAAAAAAGACAGGAGACCTGAGACCAATTTTGGATCTAAGCAAACTAAATCAGTTTGTGAAAAAGTCAAAGTTCCAAATGGTCATGGTTTAGTCCATTCTGCGATTTCTACGTAAGGATGATTGGATGTGCTCCATAGAGCTACATCAAAACAGACAGGTGCTCCTGAAGACACTTACGCTTTTGGCTGAGAGCCAGTCACTACCAATTCTGCGCCCTGCCCTTTGGAATCACCACATCTCCCAGGGTGTTTACCAAATGTATGGCAGTGGTGGCAGCTCACTTGAGACTGAAAGGATTCCAGGTGTTTCCATGCCTAAATGACTGGCTCCTCACTGCCCCTACTATGGATCTCCTACAACAGTCCAGGGAATTTTGCTCTAGATTTGTCATTCACTAGGCGTCAGTAAATTACGCCAAATCAAACCTCACACCACTACAGAGCCTGGAGTTTATTGGTGCACATATGAATCAAAATTGCCTCTTTTGACTACTCACTGCATAGACATACTCAGATTTCAGGTTCATCAACTTCTGTCTCATTTGACCCCTACAGCCAGGCTAACCCTCCAAGCTTTGGAGTCTATGGCAGCAGCAATAGTTCTAGTCCCTTTTAGCATGCTATTTTATGTGTGCACTTCAATGGACTCTAGCTGTTCAGTGGTCTGTTCTTCAACAATCCCTATTGTTTCCAGTGAAGCAAAACTGAATAGCCTGTGGCAACCACCTAGAAATGATTTGCTTGGATACTAGATCACCTTTTTTCTTACCATCATAGGGCGCAAAAAGATGGTTGCATTTTCTAAGGTCTTCATCACATATTTTAGTTATCTGTGGATATTTATGGTATGAAGAATTCTTTCTCCCTTTTTTTGGGGGGGGGGGTGAGTTTAGAATGCAGGGAGATAAATAGCAGTTAAGAATAAATTCTGAATCAATCTTTCTCATAAAGGAAAGGCTGGTTAAGACTTATCCTCTTCTTAGAACCAACCCTTCCTTTATGTGAAGGAAGGAAGGGTTATTTCTAAGACTCGTCCTGTCCCTATGGAAGATAAAAAAAGATTGAATAGACATAAGGACCTGTAAATTTAGATACCCATCTAGCAAATGTCAGAGAATTGAGCAGGTCAGTCTTCCAGAAGACTTTGACTGCAGCAGCATCAAAGGTGTCACTGTTTTCTATGCAGTCTTATACGTAAAACCTCCTTTAAAAACTGTTTAATTTGGAAAAGAGAAGAAAGTGGGACCTAGAAGCAAACAAGATGAAATGGACAATAGGTGTACTTTGATAAAAGTGTAATCTAGGCCTGAACTGAATAATTCAAACACACACTAGAGAACCTGAGATAAAAGTGTAAGCTAGACCTGAACTGAGCAATGCAAACAGGCACTGGAGAACCTGAGATGGGTCATGTTCTCTTTTGTGATATTTTCCTTTTGCTAAGTATGATTTTTGTCGTAGCAGGTTTTCTTGCCCCCTTCAACACCTGTTACATGTGCACAAGGAAGATATGCCTAAATGGAACGAAAAGCCTATCATCCACACAGACTGTGATTTTGGATGTTGGGATGAACCAAGGCTCACTTGTCCTGTGTGAGCAAGTTCACATTGTGAGGAAGTTTTTGGTAACTGTCCATGGCCAGTTGCATGAGAATGGTGAATCAATGTTATCTGAGCTAAAAGGGACTCACCAAAAAAGCGTCTTTAGCAACTCCTTTTGATATTTAGAAAAGCTTTAGATATTAAATAAGAGAGTAAACAGGGCACAGCCAAAACAATTAGTAAAAAGCTACAAGAAAATCATAGCCAAGCTACAGTTTTCACTGTGTGATTCATTAAAACTTCTTGTAAAAGAGGATAATGGGATATATGCAAATGACCCCCTTAAGGACACCAGGTGTTTCAGCTATATGGCAGTTCTGAATGCCCACGACATTTTACTTCTTAAGTCTGTTAATGGACACATTCAGGCCAG
Source organism: Protopterus annectens (assembly GCF_019279795.1). Lineage (NCBI taxonomy): Eukaryota > Metazoa > Chordata > Ceratodontiformes > Protopteridae > Protopterus > Protopterus annectens. The sequence continues at coordinate 568,391,524 of NC_056729.1, forward strand.
TAAAGCCAACCCTCCAATTTGCATATATCCCATTATCCTATTTTGCAAAAGGTTTTAAGGAATCACACAGTGAAAACTCTAGCTTGGCTAGGATTTTCTTGTAACTTTAGATATTAGAGAAAAGGGGAGTGAAAACACATACATTTTCCAGGCCTCTAGGTGTCCTGGAACAGAACTCTTAATTGTCTGTTGAGACAGATACACTTGGGGAGTTCTCCACTGGTGGATAATCTGCAGGAAGACTTCTGGGGATGGCCTTCAGTCATGATGGTTTATCCTATTCATGTTCAGAGTCTGTTACTCTGTTCTGCTCTGATGGAATGTATGCTGTGCCTGTACAGTTAAACTGTGCTTAACAACTAAATCCAGAAGACAACCTAGAAAGATTATCCTTTGAGAAAGGACCAATAACTTTTTTTAGACCATTTGAAACCCAAGGTTGCTGAGATGCATTGTGAATTTAAAGGATGTTAGAGTGTAGTGGCTGAAAGATGCTGGGATTAGACAATTATGCAACTGTGTACAGGTTTATATTTTTCAGTCTGCAAAAGGCTATAACTAGAGCAAGGCACTTGGTGAAGACCAACATTTAAAGAAGTAAACTAAAAGTATGACACCAAGGCAAAAAAAAAAAAAAAAAAAAAATCTTTGCTTTTTGTGGACTGGGATGTGCAAATAGGTATATCTGAGTTTGAGAGAGATGAAGAAAATACTGAGTAACAAGAAGGGTAAAACAGTTTGCAAAGTCAATTTTTTTTTTATTTTTGGAACTAGAAGAAAGGTTTACAAAAGTCTAAAATGGACTTCAAATTGCCTTCCTTTTTGGGGAACAGCAAAATTCTGGAGTAGAAACCTTTTTCTTGTTGTGAAAGGAGGAAAAAGCTGTATTAACCCCAAAACAGAAGTTTTGCAATAATTTGAGGTGGAAGAAGAATTCAAGATTGAATGGTAGAAGTTGCTGTAACTGTGTTGAATGATACCTGGCACCCAAGAGTCAGACATTATTCATTTCCTAACCGGAAGAGATAGCCTACAATTCTGGGTAGAAGGCAGAGAAATAGAAAGCAAGGATGGTCATATCTTTTTTTTTCTTTTGAAAGGGGGAGGGATCCTTAAGAACCATATCTTTTTAGTATCACTCTGCCATGTATTTCTTATACTGCTGTTTGGAATTAAAAGTGTTTTTAAAAGAAAAGCCTTGGATTGAAAGGATAATTTTGCCTGTACTCCTTGCGTTACTTAGTGTTTCCCTTCTGGCTTTTTAAGCACCACAGCTGATGAATTACCACATGACATATCTTCTTCAACAAGAACATTCAAAAGCTGAGTCTTTACATCTTTTGGGAAGCTCTGTAGCATACTCCAAGTATTCCTATGCATAACAGTTCTAGTAGCAGCAGCTATGAAGACAGTGTCCATGCATCATAAGTGCACTTTATAGTGTGTTTAAGCAAGTGGGGAAAGACTTAACCATCTCCAATAGACTGGATTTAACCTTAGAGTCTGGAAGGCTAGACAATGACTGTTGAACAGTTCCAACGATTGACAAAAGATATTTTGACATATCATTTGATCTATCCACTCCTCCAAGGGTATTCACAGTGTCTAGAGTTTGTTTTTTCAGTGTCAGGAATATCTACTTTGGTAAAGAATTTCACAAAACTCTTGTCTAACTCCTTCACACAGGTTTGCTTTCCTGGACACTGCAGTTCAAACAGCTTTTCTTCAACAAGAAAAAGAGATCAGTATTTAAATTCATTCCTAAGTTTTTCCACTCAAACTATTGTTTCAGCCAGGGAATTTCACATGGTCCCTTTTAAGAGACTCCATATGAAAAAAAATATGAAAGTTATGTACTTACCATACTAAATATCTGCATTCTATGTTATTGGATCCGACTTCAGACACGCTCATACTTTGGATCCAATGTTCAGGCCCCTCCCCTTACTCATAACACCCTGCAAGGACAGACTTACCCCATATTGAGTTTCCCCATACCCTACCATAAAGAACAACACTTCCTCTCACATAGACATAAAACAATAACATGAGACAGTTCTCAAACCTAGAGCTTGAAGAGCACATGACCAAGCCAAGGTGGTTATAAGTACGGTCACTCCAGAAGCAATAGATAAAAATTAATGGATAGAGAGGAAGGGAAGTTGAAAAAAATGGAAACAGACAACACATATCTACTGTTATGGTAGGTACACAACTTTTGTATCTGATGCTGTGTCATCCATCTGTTCAATGGTTGGGACAGAGTACTCAGCTACTATCACACTTGGGAGGTCTTATGGAAAGATATTCCAGAGCACAGCCAAACCAAATGAAGCTCTTGACCTTGATTGTAAATCCAGCTTGTAGTCAGAAATGAAGCTATGCTAACTGGACCAAGTAGCTGCAGCACAAATTCCATCAAGTGATACTCTGTTGAAAAAGGCTGTGGATATAACCATAGATCTAGATGAATGAGCCTTTGGCGGTGTAGGTAAAGACAAGCCCTTCATTCTGTAAACATGTAAAATACAAACAGATAACCAACAAGAGAGAAAGTGACTTTAGATACCCCCTTTCCCAGTCTGGCTGTGGAAAAGGAAGCAAAACAACTATTCAGTCTTCCTAATCTTTTTAGTGAGATGTACATCCAACAAAGTTAATGTATTCTCCTTTACTGATGAAATATGGGAAGAGTGATGGACTGATTAAGTGATAATTCAGAAGCCTCCTCTGGAAGCAAGGAAGGATTAGTTCTTAGAGCAACTCTGTCCTTGTGCAAAACAAAAGGAGGTTTACTACACAGGGAGTGTAGCTCTAAAACCTTCCTAGCAGAGGTGATAGCCACCAAAAAGTCTTCCACATTAAAAACTTTAAATCATCTTTAACTGCAAGTTCAAATGGGGGATCAAGTTAAAAGGAAAACTCCATCTTCTAAAGTTTAACTCAACTCTTTGGTTGCTTGTCTCCCTACAGTATGGTTACAGTATTGTACAGGTACCAGAAACCTACTTGTACTTTATAAAGCTGTCATTTCCTTGCCTTAGAATCAAAGGAAGGGAAACACCACCCACGTTTTAAATTTAAATTCTCATATAATTTGGAGAGTAATTTGTCTAACCTGGATGGCATACCACAGACACAGAGAAATTTATGGTCAGGTACTGCTGATAATCTTATATGGGTAATCCATGCTGCTGATGTCAAGAGCTCAGCAGTTGCTGTAAAAACAAAGAAGTGTGAAACTGTTTTTATTGCAGAAAGGAAAAAAACGTACACTGATTCATACCTGCTTCCAATGTAGCCATGCCCTTCATAACAAAACAGAGTAAATTAGATCAGTCAAAAGTTCACAGGCAGTTGTCACCTCTTTTGAGAAATTTACATAAGCTTCATCACAGTATTGGAAATGCTAAGCTTTAATCCTTAGATTGTTTACATTACTTTACATTTTAAGATTACTTACATGTAGCATCAAAGATGTCTGTGGCACTTAGAGAAAAGTCAGAAAATAGTCTTCTCATCTTCTCATAATTCTTGTAAAGTAGCAACACATTTACCAAAGTGTGGGGTGAAGGAACAAAGTACAGTTTTGTACCTACCATAAATGTAGATGTCCGAACTGGATAGCATCTGCAGTCATAACAAATGGGTTGTCCTGTCGTCAGGCAGCCCTTCAGTCGGCCGGATTCCAAAGTCTGGGTCTGGCTTCGGCTGATGTCGCACTTCACCCGACGTCATCTCTGCTGGTCTTCGGGTATAAAGGCATCGGCCGACGCCATTTTCTTCAGTGTTTCTTGCCCCAGATGCCAGTTGCCCTCTTGGAAGGCTAAATTTGGATAAATGCCAATGTATGCAGACAAGGTAGAAGGCAAATACAAAAATTAAGCATATATATACATATATACAAACAAATACACCATAAGAGACTCCCCCCCAGCTAGCTATTAGGAGTGTAAATACCCTAGGAGTACCACAGAGGGGAAGGAGGGTGGGTAATCCTGACTGCAGATGCTATCCAGTTCGGACATCTACATTTATGGTAGGTACAAAACTGTACTATGTCCTTCATGGATGCATCTGCAGTCATAACAAATGGGTAGAATACCATAGCTAAACTAGGGGTGGAGGAAGCAAAACAATTATGGTGTAGTTAGGATCCCTTGCAGTACAGCAGTGGCAAACCCTGCTCGGGATCTAGAATATAGAGGTAAATTGTAATGCTTGGCAAATGTATGCACGGAGGTCCAAGTAGCCGCCTCAATAATGTCCTTGGTTGCCACTCCTCGTAAGAAAGCTGTGGTAGTGGCTGTAGCTCTTGTTGAATGAGGTCTTATGTTCTGTGGCATTGGTTTTCCATGGTAGGAGTAACAGAATCTGATGCAATTTCCTATCCATTTGGAGACTGTCTGTTTGGAAATTGCTTTTCCTTCCCTTCCTGGTGCATAGGCCACTAACAGCTGGTCAGTTTTTCTGTTACCTTTGGTTCTGTCCAGGTAGTAGCGTAACTGTCTATGTACATCCAAAGTATGCAGTAGCCTTTCCCCTCTGTTCTGTGGGTTGGGAAAGAAGGTAGGTAGGTGGATTGCCTGGTTTAAGGACACTCTGGATACCACCTTTGGCATAAATGTAGGATTAGTTCTCATGGAGACTCTATCTTGATGGAAGATCAGGAAGGGTTGTACTGCCATTAAGGCCTGGAGTTCTGAAACCCTTCTTGCTGAAGTAATTGCCAGAAGGAAAGCAGTTTTCCATGATAGGTGTTGCATATCTGCTGTTCCTGCTGGTTCAAATGGAGGGAGTGTCAATTTTTCTAGTACAAAATTTAAGTCCCATGCTGGTAGTGGTGGTTTCCTAGGAGGTTTTACATTCTTGATTCCTCTGAGGAATTGCCTGAGTAGAGGGTGCGAGAAGACAGGTGGATCAAAACTGTATTCTGCAGAAATAGCTGAAGCATGTATTTTGATGGAGGAATAGGACAGGCCTGTGTGTAGAAGCTCTGCCAAGTACTCCAAGATGTTAGCAATGTCTATGCTTGACACCTCTTTTCCTCTTTCTGCACTCCAAGTGGCAAACCTTTTCCATTTTCCTGCATAGTTCCTTCTTGTTGAAGGTCTGCGGGCTTCAAGTATAATGTCTTTAACCCTTTGGGATAAGTCTGGGTTAGTTGCTCTTAAGTGATGTTCCAGGCAGTCAGTTGTAAGGTTTTTAGGTTTGGATGCAGGATGTTGTAGTTGTTCTGAGTTAACATCAAAGGCATCAGGGGGATTGACCACATTCTCCCCTGAGACATGCTCCTCAGCAGGGGATACCAGTGTTGTCTTGGCCAATTCGGAGCTATTAGAATTATCCTTGGTTGTTCCTCTTTGATTTTCAGTAGTACCTTGTGCATCAAAGGAAGAGGTGGGAATGCATATGCTGTCAGACCTTTCCAACTGAAGGAGAGGGAGTCCACCTTCCATGCAAGAGGGTGAAACGTCCTTGTGCAGAATTTCCTGAGCTGGTGGTTGAGTGGGGATGCGAACAGGTCTATTCGTGGCATTCCCCATTTTCTTGTGATGGCCTTGAAGATGTCCGGGTGCAGCATCCATTCGTGAGCATCCGAGGTGGTTCTGCTTAACATATCTGCTAGGGTATTTTCTTTTCCTGGCACGAAGGTTGCCTGTAACTGGATGTTGTAGCTCAGAGCCATGTTCCAAAGGTCCAGAGTCATTCTGCATAGGGGGTAAGAATGCGTGCCCCCTTGCTTGTTGATGTACCACATGACTGTGGTGTTGTCTGTCCTTATCAATAAATGGCCTTCCTTGAGGAAAGGTTTGAATTTCTGTATTGCTAGTTGTACTGCCAGCATTTCTTTTTGGTTTATGTGCAGGTGCAGCTGGTCTGGGGTCCACAATCCTTGTATGCATTTGTCCAACATGTGTGCCCCCCAGCCTAGGTCTGAGGCATCCGTTGTGATGGTCTGGTTCGCTTGACCTTTGTGGAAGGGCAAGCCTAGGTTTGCCTGGCATGCTTGGGCCCACCATAGGAATTCTTGTTTCAGGCATGGAATTAGTGGGATTTCGGTTTCTAAGCTGTGCCTGTGTTGAGACCATAAGTTTTTTAGGTACCACTGTAGCTTTCTCATATGCAGTCTGGCATGAGGAATCAAGATTATGCATGATGCCATGAATCCCAAGGCCTGCAGCACTTTTCTTGCTGTTAGTTTGTTCTGCTTTGTTAATGCCAAGAAGTAAAGAGGAAGTTGTTCTTGTTTTTCTGCAGTCAGGAATGCCATTTGTTTTACTGTGTCCAATTCTGCACCCAAGAAGGTTCTTGTCTGGGATGGAATCAGCCTTGACTTTTTTAAGTTGACTGTGTATCCCAGGGCTTGTAGCAAGCAAATGACCCTTTGTAAATCTGTTGTCAGCTTGTCTTTGTTGTCCGCTTGTAGCAGGCAGTCGTCCAGGTATGGATAGATTTGGATTCCCTGTAGCCTGCAATGAGCGATTACTGATGCCAGGCATTTTGTGAATACTCTGGGCGCAGTAGATAAGCCAAAGGGCAATGCTGAGAATTGATAATGCTCTGATCCTGCAAGAAATCTGAGGTATCTTCTGCAAATTGGTCGTATGGGGACGTGCAGGTATGCCTCCTTGAGATCTAAAGTCACCAGCCAACACTCCTTGCCCAGCATGGGAAGAAGTTGCTGTAAGGTCAGCATTTTGAATTTTGGAACAATGATGTATGTGTTTAGGATGGACAGATCGAGAATGGGTCTCCAAGTTTTTTCTTTTCTTGGGACTAGAAAGAGTCTGGAGTAAAATCCTTTGCCCTGTTGATTTACTGGTACCCTCTCCACAGCTCTCATGTTGGTTAGCTGAGTTACCTGGTTTTGAGCTTCTGTTCTTTGAGTTGGGGGTAAGTTTGGCATTCCTCTTTTTACTGGTAAGGTGTGGAAGTGGAACCTGTAGCCTTGGTCTATGGTTTTTAAAATCCACTTGTCTTTTGTGATATAGTGCCAGTTTTGTGAAAATAAGGCTAACTTTCCGCCTAAAGGTGCTGCTAATTGCTCTCTGGTAGGCGGTGTCAGGGCCAAGTCACTGTGATTGTCCTGTTGCAGTGGCAGTGGTTGTGTCAGTGCCTCGCTGGTTATTACCTTGCCACTGTCTTCCTCTGTAGGCACTTCCTCTGGATTGGTTTCTGCCTCTAGAACGTCTATACCTGCCTCTTTGGGTCTTTGAGGAATCTGGAAAGGACCAATTTTTGGCAGGCCAATTTCTGCTAAACCGAGGGGGCTGAACCTGTAAGAAATCCTTAACTGTTTGTACAGATTTTGCCTTCTCTTCCATTTTCTTCATTACTTGTTGAGCAGAGGTACCAAATAGACTGTCCTTATCCATAGGAGCATCTAACAGCTTTGCTTTTACCTGATCCGGCAGGACCTGCTCTTTCAGCCATGCATGCCTTCTTATCACTGTGCCAGTCATGGCTGATCTAAATGAAGCCTCCAGTGCATCATAGCCACATTTCAAAGAATGGTTACTAACCTGCTGTATGTTATTCACCATTTCTAAAACATATTTCTTATCTAAGTGTTCTTCAGAAGAAACTTTCTTAGACAACTGATCAAGCATAAACTCTTGGTATTGGATCATGTGAAACTGACAGTTTAAAGCTCTAGCTGAGAGAGTGGCAGAGGTGTAGACTTTTTTGCCCCATCTGTCTAAAGACCTGGCTTCCCTTTCAGAAGGGAGAGGGTTTTTTGTAGAGGTAGATGCTACTGCCTTAGGCCCCTGGGATATAGTCTCAGGATCTGCAAGTGGGGCCCTGAAAAGGTGGTGATGAGTGTTGGGTACCCTGTAAAATCTGTCAGGTTTGGTAGGGGCTGGTGGTAAAGAATCAGGTGCAGTGCAAACATCATTAAATGCATCATCCACAACAGGCAAAACTGGAGGTATAGCTAAGGGCCTATGTTGTGGTAGGTGCAGAAAAGTTCTAAGCCTTTTTCTTGAGTCTGAGAAATCCTGTTCTTGCCATTGGAATTGCTCCCTCATGGCATGTAAGGTTTCCCCAAAAGAGAATTCTTCTGGAGGTGAGGCCGATGGAATGGATTCATCAGCATCGGAGTCTTCATAAGTGGACAAAGGAGCCTCTGGCTGGTCTGTAGTGTCTGAGTCCTCCGAAGAATCATCAGAGCACTCCTGCTGGGGTGGTTCTGTCCTAGGTCTCTTTTCTGGAGGCTGAGAGGCCCTGTCTGGGTGTGATTGGGATCCCCTAATTAAGGAAATCAAATCCTCTGCCAGAGTAAGCATTTGAGAGCTAGAAGGGTGTCTGTGTGAGGGGGCCTTAGCAGGAACTGTTTTAGCAGTTTTGGCTGCTTTGGCCCTGGCAAAGGCCTTGATAGACATGGCTGCAGGAGGCCTAGCAGCACCACGTGCTGGGGTGGAAACATCCAAAGGGATGGTGTCAGATAAATCACTAGAGGCCACAGTAGTAGGCAGTGTTTCAGAGGCCGATTCAACTAAAGTAGCAGGAGCCTCGGTAGAAATCATGGATTCGGCTGAGGATTGACTGGTTTTCTCGGTTTCGGCCGAAACCGAGACACTCGCGGTTTGCTTATGCGTGGTTTCGGCCGAAACCGCGGACCGCGAGTGTCGGTCTTTTTCTTTGCGTTTTTTAATTATTTGGGTAGTCGGATGTTCCGACGGCATAATGTATGCAAAGTCTGAGCCAAAAAACTGTTCAGCAAACTCCGACCGACGCCTAAGCGTTCGTCGGTTGAAGGATGAACAAGCTAAACAGGCAGCTACGTCGTGGTCTGGGCCTAAACAAGGTAGGCAGTAAGAGTGGAAATCCTTATGAGGAATTTGTTTCCCACAAGTTAAACAATTGTTTACTTTTTCTGACATCGGCTGAGGCAAGAAAAGGTCCCCAACGGGGTACTTAGCTTTTTAGAAGTCTTCGAAGTAGTATTCGGTAGTAGGAATCTCTGGATCTGACCGACCGGCACTTGCGAACAGCTTCTGCTTCGGGCGCCACGCGGCAAGAAAGACTGAAGAAAATGGCGTCGGCCGATGCCTTTATACCCGAAGACCAGCAGAGATGACGTCGGGTGAAGTGCGACATCAGCCGAAGCCAGACCCAGACTTTGGAATCCGGCCGACTGAAGGGCTGCCTGACGACAGGACAACCCATTTGTTATGACTGCAGATGCATCCATGAAGGACATCAGGAAATTCCCCAGAAATAGATGGTATTCCTGTGGAAATTTGGAAGCTGGGAAGTTAAAACTGATAAAGATATGGAAGAGCAGAAGTACCAACATCCTGGAAGAAAGTGGTGGCAGCTTTAATATCTAAAGAGGGTAAAGACCTCATTACATCCAGTTTCATACAGACCCATTTCAATACTAAACCATGATAAAGTGGTTATGTCTATAATGGCTAAAAGAATGGCAAACGTGATGCCAAAATTGATAGACATGGATCAATGTGGTCTTGTGGACAACATTAACAAAGCATTGATGATCCACAGGGAAGCGGAGTGTAAAAAAAATAGTAATACCACCATTGTTGGTGAGTCTTGATGCAGAGAAAGCATTTGACAAAGTAATCTGGGAGTTTATGAGCAGGTCAATGGAAGCATTTGCATTCCCTTATAAAATTACGAGGTCATCAGGACAAATAGTAAGATACAGGTGGTTAAAATATTTTCAGTCCCATTAGTCAGGCATATTTTTATCAACCAGAGGAGAAGTTGTGGATAGCAATTAAAGAGCTAAAGGACTTTATCTGGGAGGGGAAGACAGCAAGAGTCAAGTGGGATAAGTTGATTCTTCCAACTGAACAAGGGGGTTTAGGATTAACCAGTTTGAGGTGTATTACAGCTACATAGTTAAGGATCTTATACATAGCACAAGCAGAAACCTATAACTCAAATTGGAAAGGGAAGATGATGAAACAGGGGTCAAGCTCAAGAAACAAGGAGAGACTTGGATTTTGGATGCAGATCCTTAAGGAGAATAGCAATAACAATGTAGAATATTATATTCAAAAAGTAGCAGAAATCATTCTGAGAAGTAAGACAGCATGAGAATGGAGAAAGAAGATTCTGATGATAGGGATGACTGCAATTAGGGATACATACAATAGACAAGAGGGGGCTGGAATTTATTGGAGAAAACTGGTAAAATGACCAAATAATTAGAGAGGGAAACGTAATTGAATGGGAATAGGACAATAATTTACTTGGACTGCAGGATAGAGATTGCCCTCCCTATCAAGGATTGATATCAGAGTGTAGGCAAACTTCCACGGTAGCTGCACAATGAGTAACAGCTTAACTGTAGCTCTCCCAGTGTGAAAACAGAAACTCAACAGAGAAGGCCAGAAGACCTTTGTGTTTATAGGTAAATTTCAGCAAATGGCTAGTAAGTGTAATGCCTGGATGCCAGGAAAAAAGAAATACAGAGCACCTGGAAAAAATCAGCTACATAAAGTGAGGAAGAAACACTGACTGGGGAAAGTTCTGCAGTTGTTCAGCAAAAAGCAATGCAATCTCTAGACATGGATTCCAGTAACCTACAGGAAAATACAAAACAACTGTACACAGACCTGGTTAAAATAAACAATAGACTGAATGAATATATAAACACAAACCACAAAAGGCTGGAAAAATGGAAGAAGCTTTAAACAGATATTCATATGAGGTGATAAAGCTGCAAAAATCAGAGGATGAAACAATGAAAATGCTGGCTGAATATGAGACTGCTCAGGAACAGATGGTTCAAAAATAATAGAATTATAGGACAGAGCACATAGGGAAAACCTGAGATTTTCAGCTACACTAGAGAAGCTGGAAGGAAATGACTGCATTAATTTTATGAAAGCAAAAATATACAGCTGGACTAGTATTCCACAGCTGAAGTTGTTAGTTGAAAGGGCGCATTGTGTGTATGCTCCAAACCTGGTTATGAGAAAGCAACCTTTAATAGTAAATATGAAGATGCAATCCTACCAGCAGAAGGAGTTGATTCTGACAAAACTGTGGCAGAAAGACAAAACACTAAAAGTGGGAAACAGCAGTGTGTTTGTGGAGAATGATTACTCATTGTACACCAGGCAGAAGAGGAGTAAATCCATTCCACTATTCAGGGAATATTGAGACACAGGTATGAGATTCAAACTGCTGTACCCAGCTGTCTTCAAGGTATTCTTTCCTGGAGAGACAAGTTCATTTTTGGTGAAGTACATGCAAAGAAGGAAATAGAAAAGTCTGTCCAACAAAAAGTGAGCTGTGAAACAAAAGGAGATTCTGCTTCTTGTTCTTCTGGTAATAAAGACCACAGAGAGACTGTAGCTATGAAACATTTTCCACTGTTTCAATGGAAAATGTTGAAGAGAAGTAAGGGAGCATGAGAGTTGACTAGAAGAATTGACAGTACATTGGAAATGAAGCAAAGACAGGATTTGGGAGATGGAGATGAACAACAATAAAACCAGTAACACTGTGGGATTACAGTGCAATAATAATATTTGTGAAATATGACAGAACAAGAATATCTGGAAACATTGAACTTTTTCAGAATTTGTTGGACTTGTGGGGGGAGTCCAAAATATATGCCCTACTTTATGTCATTAATGTTTAGGAAAATGCTTTGGGGAGGGGAAAAGGGGTAATAAGAAAGTTAAGTAAAGAAACATTTTTTTGTCTTAATGGTACTGTTTTTTATGATGTATGGTTTTCTTTGCATGCTATAAAGTTTTCTGTTATTTTTAAATGTAATGGGGATTGTAATTAACTGCTGCTGTTCTTTTTCCCTTTTCATCTTTCTCTTTCTTCTTGTTCAGTTTTAAGAAATGTAGGCAGTGCAATGTAAAAAAAAAAAAAAAAGCCTGGTTAAATGAGCATGGGAAAAGAAAAAATAACATACTTTTTCTCTTCTCATTCTTGCATGGGGCAGGAATGACTAGATTAAGGACCTTTAATTTAGTAACACGTTTTAAGAAGAAGCAAGTAAATGAAAAAGAATATTGAATATTATGAGGCTTTTTTTCTAGAAAATGAATGTATGCTTAGTAGCAATTCTGTATCTGACCATCAGGTATCCATGATAACAATCTGCTAAAGAGAAATTGACAGTCTGGTTCTCATATCTCCATGGAGACAATATGCTAATGAGAAAATGGCTGTCTGGTTCTCATGTCTCCATGAAGACAATGTGATAAAGAGAAATTGGTTACAGTCTGGTGGAGAGTGACTGTCTGTGAAAAAAAGAGAAACTGCCTAGGAGATACTGTTCTCTGAAAGCATTCAAGGGTTGTCCCAGCTGGGTGAGCTATAAAGATAATACAAAAACAGTTAGCACTTAGTAGAAGCACAGGCTGCACCATGCATCTTAGCATGAATAACCTTTTTTTTATATTAACTCAGATCTATGAGTGTGGCTGTCAGTTTGGGACATTTGTTCCTATTAGGAGGAACACACTTCAATATTTGAAGATGTACATAGTTTTGTCAGTTAGTATTAAATTAACAGGTTTTAGGGGGTACTGTGTGTGTGTGTGTGTGTGTGTGTGTGTGTTTGAGGGCTGTCAATAAAACAAAAAGTTTTGTAAGATGTGACATAGGCTCAAATGGATATGACAACAAACAACTGTATAAAAGTTCAACCTGCCAAACAGTGCATGTGTATAACACAAAAGCTGGAACTAGACATTTAACAAAAAGGTGTTATACATAAAAGGTGGGAATAATAACTTTCTAATGCAATGATGCTTTCTGTAATGTTTTTGAATGTCAACGGCCTCAGAGATGAATACAAAAAAGAAAGAGTAGTGAACTATATTAAAAATGAAGAGTGCAAGTAACTGTTACAAGAGACACACTTAGAAAGAATTGAACATATGAATTTGTTAAAGAAAGGTTTTTCAGGATAGTTATTTAGTGGAATACCTGGGACAAAGGAAAAGAAGAGTACTTAGATGAATTGCAAGAGGAGCCCCAATAGTGATAGAAGATAATATAAAAAACATAAAACATAATAATGGCAGATTTGTAGTGCTAAGGGGCTACTGGCAAGGGAGGAGGATTACACTGGCATGTATTTTATTCTACCTAAAACTGCTACAATGGAGCTTAAGAAATAATCAGTTTTCAACAATAAATATTACTTATAGGTGGGGCCTGGAATGTGATTTGCAATAGTGAAGATGTGTCTGGAAGGCCCAGGAGGAAAAGTATAACAAAGGAGGGTAGATATTTGAAGAAATTTATGAAAATATTTGGCATGGAAGATCTGAATTCAGTAATAGGAGTTCGGAGTGAGTTTACATATTATTCCCCAAGATATACAAACAGGGCTAGGCTAGACAGAATTTACATTTCACAAGAAGATGTGCATTTAATTGAAGTCCTTGATACCCACCCAATAACTATTTCAGATCATGCACCAATAATAACTAAAATAAAAACACAGGGTAATGAAATAAAAATGAGACACTGGTGCTTTCCGACTTATCTGTTGAAAAGAAAGGAATGGGTAGTGGAGATTATTCAGGAGTTATTAGAGAGGAAATTTCTTCTCAAAATATAGCTAGGGAATGGGATAAAATTAAAGTGGAGTTTAAAAAGAGGGTGAAAATAAAAGACATGGAACTATGGTTAAGAAGTAACACAAATTATTTAGAAGGACTGACAAATGTTAAAGTATTGTACAACAGGGGCAGGGGGAATCTAACAGAACAAGAGGAGGATTAACTGCAGAATGCTAAGAAGAAAATAAGGGATTACCGCAATAATGTGCACAAGTTTAGAAAGATTGCTGTTAAGCAACTGTTTTTTGACAACACTACAGCACAAAAACTTTTAGCACAATGACTCCGGCAACAGAAAGTAAAAAGGGCTGTCGCCAAGCTTAGAGAGCCTATAACAAAGGAAGGTAACAAGAGATTGTGTAGAGGTATTAGAAAGGTTTCAGAAATTCTATGAAAGTTTGCATTAAGCAGAGAAATATGGAAATCAAGAAAATATACCAATAGAAATGTTTATAGAAGAATTAAATATGCCAAGGTTAAAGGCAGATGAGGCTCAATTACTAATGGCTAGGACAGGAGAAGATGATATAAAAAATTGTGATGTATAACCAATCTACAGGAAAGTGCCCTGAAATAGGTGGCATTCCTGTGGAAGTTTGGAAGCTAGGAGGGGAAAAAAATAAAGATCTGAAAGGTTTTGTTTTACAGTATTTTAAGAGGAGAAGTACCAGCATCTTGGAAGAAGGCAGTGGTAACTTTAATATCTACAGAGGGTAAATATCCATCACACCCAGCTTCACACAGGCCCATATCAATACTAACCCTGATTATAAAGTGTTCATTTTTATATTGGCTAAAAGAATGACAAAAGTAATGCCACAATTGATGGCTATAGAGCAATGTGATTTTGTGGAGGGGAAGCAAACATTTGACAACTTTAAGTACATACACAAACTCCTTCCTACATTTCAATAGTGCCCACCCCTTTCATTACAAAAAAAACATTGTCAAAGGTCAATACATTAGAGGAAGTAGAATGACTTCCAATGACAACGACTATTTAATTGAAATGTCAACCTTAAGGTGAATGTATAAGGCGAGGAGCTATCCAGAATGGTTAATAGAAAAGGTTGAAAAGGAAGTTTTAGATGGAAGGGGTGAGAGATTTAAACTCATTTTGGGTATTAATTTAACTGATGAGAAGAAGAGTTATTATGCTGGGGAAGATAATTTTGGAAAGGCATTGGTGCTTGAATTTAATGCCAGTTCCAAAGTGGTTAGAGAAATTATACAGAAAGAATGGAATAGATTCACAGCCTTCACAGATTTGGAAAAAGTTTCTAAGAGTAACATGAAAGTAGTTTATAAGAACTCTTGTAGTTTGAAAAACCTTTTGGAAACAAATTCCAAAAAGGGATGTACAAACAAAAAAAGAAAGGGGATTTTCAAATGTTGACATTGTGGGCAGTGTCCACATATTATTAACAAGGAATCTGTATTTCTAGAGAGTAGCAATATTGTGTTGGAGGTTAAAAAGTTTAGCAATTGTGATTCAAAAGGACTGGTGTATTTAGCACTATGCGGGATATGTCAGGCTTTTTGTGTGGGAAAAACGGAAAGGAAATTGAGGAGGAGGAGAATATATGAGCATTTATATGACATTCAAGTAAAAAAGGAGACCAATGCTTTGTATAAACACAAAAGTGAGTGCCCCAATGCCTGTTATATATTCTTTGTTATTGAAGTTGTTAATATGGACGGAAGAGTTGGCCTTTGGGAAGAGACAATTGAGTATAGAGAACTTTGGTGGCAGGTCACATTGCAGGCAAATAAACCACCTGGTCTCAATGCTTAGAGCAGCTAAGCTGTAATGGTTAACAAAAGCATACATTTACAATAATTTATCATTCTTGATGTTTTTTTATTCTTGATAAATTTTAGTTTTTTTTAAGATTGCATCTTTCATATTTTTATGGTTTTAGTTTCTATACATCTGTTTGTAACTTTTTTCTTTTAATCTTTGTATAAGAAAATTCATTCTTAGAATGACCACAAGATGGTGCTAGAACACAACAAAATGGCAAAGTAAGTAGCATTTGGATGGTTATTTTATTTATTGATTACAAAAAGATTTTTAATAATTTTTTAACAGATTTATGGTAGAACCCCTTCATGATTACTATTTTTTCTAATGAATTGTTTATTTTTATAGAATGTCTTAAAGTATGCCTTTTTATGTTTTGGGAACATACAATTTGTTTTGTAAATGCTTTAGGTGTTTAATGAAATGTTCAATTATCCAATTAACTAGGTTATATAACCTGGTCTTAATATTGTCATCCCACATCTGAGGAAGTTTGTTGAAACGAAAACGTATATGTGTGGTGTTAATGTGAAGTGTTTTTTCTTGTTTTAATA
This sequence comes from Protopterus annectens, assembly GCF_019279795.1. Lineage (NCBI taxonomy): Eukaryota > Metazoa > Chordata > Ceratodontiformes > Protopteridae > Protopterus > Protopterus annectens. The sequence continues at coordinate 568,407,456 of NC_056729.1, forward strand.
AATTCCATTTAAGTCTATTGATTGTCCATTGGGCTTTATTGCTTTGCCTGAAGGCCACTGTTTTGGTTTCGTGGTGTTTTTGTGACCTTGTGGATATACTTTGTTTACATAATTGGAATTGCCTAGATATGTTTTGACCTTGCTGTCTCTAATTATGGTGGCTTCCAAAAAAGCAATTACTAGCAAATAAAAATCAAAATCAAAATCTAAACCAACTACAGTAGAAGTAGGGTTGCCAGATTTCTTTGTGGCTAAAACCGGACTAAGGTCACATCCCTCGCATCACCCATAACTCCACCCATTACCACCCACTCTCCCATCAATGCCACACCCATTTTGTGACATCACTGTGACATCAGCAGATGGGAACGCCCTCTTTTTCTGTTCCGGATGTCTGCTTTCAGCTGATTTACTATGCTTTTCTGTAAAAAAGCATAGTAAATCAGCCAATTGTAACAAACACTGATAGCCTGTTTCTTTTTGTGAAACAGAAAAAAATGGAGTTTGTACAGTGTTTTCCCAATTTCCTGACTACCAGTCCAGAGCAGAGAATTGATTTGATTTGTGTGGATAGTCCAGAAAAAACAGATAAGTGGCATTGCGCATTGGCAATGGCAACAGGGTGATTTCCAATTTCCCACCTATTGTTCAAAGACTCAACGTTATGCTTAAATAGGGCTAGCCTAGGGATGGACTCTGCTTCACATGGATGGGAAGCTTGTTCCAGTGCATGGGGACCCTCTCTGAGACACATTTGTGTCTCATCAACATCACATGGCCTATTTATGTCACAAGCAAAATTTATTATCCACAACTGAAGTGCAAACATTTCAAAGTATATGCACGTTATAAATGCAAATCCATGCCTACAGCAATGAAGATAAATATTTATTCTGTAATACCTTCCATAACTCTGTCTTCCATTCCAAAACCATTTTCTGGGAAGTTGCTCAGCACCCTCTTATCAAGATAAATTTCAGCTTATCTTTTGTAATTTGTTTAGAAACAAATGCTGTCATTAAACAAGATAAGGCACTGAAATTCTATCCACTGTACACATAAATTGATACTGCCATGCTTCAATTATATTTTGCATTCTAGGCAAATAATACATACTGAGATCACTACCTAGGCATAAATATAAAAGAATGGCAGGGGTAGACAATCTTTAATTGAAAACCTCTGTGGCTTCCACAGCAAATAATGGTCATCATAAAATTTTAGGAAAAGAACTTCAGATCCAGGGGAAGATTGCATTTAGGTCACTATATGCTCTTCTAACCTTATCAGTCTCAAGAACAGACAGTGTAATCACCTATTTCATTTCCAATTTTAAGCATAAAGATGCACATATAGTGGTGCCAGACCATAACTGTGAAGTGAATGTGACAACCTTTCAATTGGCTCACATTAGGACTCGTACCACATGTAGCAACAGTCTCAAAATTAGATGGAATAAATGTCGGCAAATGGAGTTAGTTGTATTGATTCAAACAATTTATATAACTGACACCAAAATATATAGTAGTCACACATGATTTAAAGGTCATACACAGAAACACAAATGGAACACTTAGACCCCACAGAAATATTGAAAATTAAGAAATAAATTAACATATTTGCACATTTTCCCTGGCCCTCATGAAAAAGGTGCTATCATCTGTTCAAAATAAATTCCCACATAAGTCCCAGAGATTCCAAATGACAGCAATGACTTAGTGGAAAGGCACAAAGATTAATTCACTACTTTTCTCCATAAAAATTCCCCTACCTTAAGAATCCACTTCTATTCATCCAAATGTTTAAGTGCTATCCTGAGAAGAGAGGAACCCTTGACTGCTTTCCCTCTTGTTTGGTACACTTTCTGAAGCCAGGTCTGCTAGAAGGAAATCCGGTAGCAGACACATATGGTGCACTGGCCATAGCATGTTCAGCAATAGTGCAAGGAAGATAATTACTCAGCACAGCATGAGCTCTTGTATCAATTTCCGCGTGATTATTCCATTCCACACTGGTGAGTGGTGGAATAAGCACGCACGCATGGCATGATGAGCAGCTGATTGATGATGACTAATAAGCCGTACTTAAAGGAAAAGGGGAGAGAACACGGGCAGCGGTAATTGCACTGTCTGCGTTATAAGAGTATGTTTTCAGTTTTCACTTTTCAGTCCTCGTCATAAGTAAGTACCATGTATGTAGAAAGAGAAGACAGTTCAGCTTAAATTTAGTCTGTATAAGTGGAATTAACGTGAAAAAATAAGATTGAATGTTTTAAGCAGTAAAATCTATCTAGCGTAACAACAAAACAAGTTTTGTTAACGCTAGATAGATTTTACTGCTTAAAACATTCAGTCTTATTTTTCCATTGACCTAATGATAAAGCTTTTTCATTGCTTGAGAATTCTTCTGTGCTTTGAATCTGACTGCACAAAAAAAAAAAAAAAACGGACTTCACGAGTCCGGTTTTGATGATTTTTTTTTAACCGGACAATTTGTCTGAAAACCAGACAGCTGGCAACCCTAAGTAGAAATAGTGACTATAGGAACAGAGATAAAACAACTGGAATTGAGATAGTTAGAAAAAGGTAGGCACAAACTACACAGGAAAAAAATAGGAATTGTGGGAACAATACATACAGGGGAGGAATGAGGTTTAAAAGAAGTCAGGACTTAAGTGACCTATGTAATGCTTGACTGAAAACAATTGGATAGATTGTGGGTAATGTATGGTGTTTGCACCTACAAGTGTGTCAGCATGGTTTGTGATGTGAAATGCTTACGGATGGGATTGTGTGGTATGGTACGTTTTCATTTATATCAACGTATGACTGCTCATGTCGTAAGTGATGGTTTAATAAACATGTTTCTTGTTTAAAAAAAAAAGGCAGGAATTGAATAGTTTGTATAATGTTGCTAAGGTTATATGACATATAGCAATACAGGTGAAGCACAATGTTTGTCAATTTTAACTTGCTAATACAGTTTGATTACTTTTATATAAATATAACTGTGCCTATGTTACAAGTGATAATTCAATAAAGGTGTTTAAAAATATTTGAATATGTACATAGTTTTGTGTGTGACTATTAAATTAATAAGTTTTGCGGGGGTATTGGGTTTATTTTATTTTATTTTTTTGTTTGAGGGTTTGTAATAAACCAAAAAGTTTTGTAAGATGTGATATAGGCTCAAATGGATATGACATGAACAAGTATATAAAAGTTCAACATGCCAAACAGTGTATGCATGTAAAACAAAATAGACATTTAACAAAAAAGGTGTTATACATTAAAGGTGGGAATAACTTTTTAATACATTGATGCTTTCTGTAATGTCTTTAAATATCAATGGTTTCGCAGATAAATGGAAAAAAAGAAAGAATAGTGAAATAAATTAAAAAATGTAGAGTGCAAATAGCTATATTACAGGAGAGACACTTGGAAAAAAAATAACATGTGAATTTGATAACGAAAGTTTCTCAGGATGGTTATTCAGTGGAATATCTGGGGCAAAGGAAAAGTGTACTTCCATTAATTGCAAGGGGAGCTCCAGTAGTGATAGAAAATAATATAAAAAAACACAATAATGGCAGATTTTTAGTACTAAGGGGCTACTGGCAGGGGGATGAGGATTACACTGGCATGTATTGACATTCCACCTAAAATTACTAAATGGAACTTAAGAAAATTCTGGGATACATGATTAGTTTTCAGCAAGGAATATTACTTATAGGTGGGGACTGGAATTTGATTTGCAGCAGTAAAGATGTATCTGGGGGGGCCCAGAAGGAAAAGTATAACAAAGGAGGATAGATTTTTGAAGAAATTTATGAAAATGTTTGGCATGGAAGTTGTGAATTCAGTAATAGGAGTTTGGAGTGAATTTACACATTATTCCCCAAGATATAAAAAACTGGGCTAGGCTAGATAGAATTTACATTTCACAGGAACATGTGCATTAAATTGAAGGTCTTGATATGTACCCAATAACTATTCTAGATCATGCATCAATAATAGCTAAAATAAAAACACAGGATACCGAAATAAAAATGAGACACTGGCACATTCCCAAGTATCTGTTGAAAAGAGAAGAACTTAAGGAATGGGTAATGGAGATTATCCAAGAGCTATTCAAGAGGATAAAAATTACTTCTGAAAATATAGCTAGGGAATGGGATAAAACTAAGGTGGAGTTTAAAGATATCGGAGTACAGGCAAAGAGAAATAAACGGGGATCCTAAGCCAAAAAAAAGCACTTTTAGAGTTTTTAGTAGAATCTAGAATAGAACCTGCTGTTAAAAAAGGATCAATTGGTAGAACATACAAACTATTGTGTGGTAATTACAAGAATCAATCAGAGGAGGTCAGAAAGTACTGGGAAGAGAAAAGTACAGTTTTGTACCTACCATAAATGTAGATGCTCGAGTGCTCATACAGCTGCAGTCATTACAGATGGGTTATCCTGCCGTCAGGCGGGTCCTCGGTCAGCCGAATTCCAAAGTCTAGGTCTGGCGTTGGTTGTCGTCGCTTCTTCCCTGATGTCAGTGTGGCAGGGGTATAAAAGAGGCAGCCGATGCCATCTTCTTCAGTTTTTCTTGCCCCAGATGTCAGGTGCCCCCAGAAGGAAGGCAAAACATAAACTTATGTAATCATGCAATATAGAATAATCAAAAAACAGTAGTTGCAAGCAAATACACCATAAAAGAATACCCCAAATAGGTTGTATGAGAAGGTGTTTGTCATAAGGCCTGTCCTAAGAGGGGATGGAGGGGGGGGGGAACCTGGACTGCAGCTGTATGAGCACTCAAACATCTACATTTATGGTAGGTACAAAACTGTACTATGTTCATCGTGCATACAGCTGCAGTCATTACAGATGGGAAGAATCCCAAAGCTAAGTAGGGGTGGTAGGCACTAAGTGGAACTAGGAGGAGCAAGGATGTCCTGCAAGACAACTGTGGCAAATCCCGCTCTAGATTTAGAGTAAAGTGGAAGGTGATAGTGTTTGGGGAAAGTGTGCACTGAACTCCAAGTGGCTGCTTCCAAAATGTCCTTGGTAGGACCCCCCCCCTGAGGAAAGCTGCAGAGGTAGTTGTGGCCCTGGTGGAGTGGGATCTGATGCTTGAAGGCACAGCTATTCCATGAAATGAGTAACAAAAGTGTATGCAGTGGGCTATCCATTTTGAGATTGTCTGTTTGGAGATAGCCTTTCCTAGAGCACCTGTAGCATAGGACACAAAGAGTTGCTCGGATTTCCTGAATGGCTTTGTCCTGTCCAAATAATAATAAAGTTGTCTGTGAATGTCCAAGGAATGCAGTAGTCTTTCCCCTTTGTTTTGTGGATTAGGGTAAAAGGTAGGTAAGTGGATAGTCTGATTCAAAGCTACACTGGATACTATCTTTGGTATAAATGTAGGGTTGGTTCGTAAGGAAACTCTGTCCTGATGGAAAATGATGAAAGGTTGCACAGCCATGAGTGCCTGTAGTTCCGAAACTCTGCGTGCTGAGGTGATAGCCAGAAGGAAGGCTGTTTTCCATGACAAGTATTGTAGTTCTGTTGAAGCAGCTGGCTCGAAGGGAGGAAGGGTCAGCTTTTCCTATATGAAGTTGAGGTCCCAAGCAGGGACTGGTGGTTTCCTTGGGGGTTTTATATTCTTTGCCCCTCTGAGGAACTGTCTTAAGAGAGGATGAGAGAATAAAGGAGGATCTGTGTTGTATTGTGCAAAAATGGCTGAAGCATGGATTTTGATGGAGGAGAAGGTAAGTCCACTGTTTAACATCTCAGCTAGGTACTGTAAAATTCGAGGTAAATATATTACCCAAGGATTCTGGCCCTTTTCCTGATTCCAGGCACAAAATCGTTTCCATTTGGCGGAGTATGATTTTCTAGTAGAAGGTCTTCTAGCCTCCAAGATGACATCCTGCACCTCCTTGGAGAGGAGGGTCTGTTGGGAAATCAAGGGATTCTCCATGCAGCTAGATTTAGAGTTTTGAGATGGCTGTGAAGAGTCTTGAAGTTGTGCTGGGACAACAGAAGAGGGACTAGAGGTAGGATCCATGGTGGGGAATGTGCCAGGCTCTTCAGGAGCGGATACCAGTGTTGTCTTAGCCAATCTGGAGCAATGAGAATCATTTTCGGCCTCTCTGCTCTGGCTTTTAATAGAACTTTGGGCAGCAGAGGAAGAGGCGGAAAGGCATAGACTGTCAACGTTGTCCAATTGAAAGAAAGTGCGTCCACTTTCCAGGCCTGTGGATGATAGGTCCTTGAACAAAATTTTTTCAATTGGTAATTTCTGTGGGTAGCAAAGAGATCTATGTCTGGCTGTCCCCATGCCTGAGTTATCTTTGTGAAAACTTGAGGATGTAACTTCCATTCATGTGGATCTGTCATATTTCTGCTTAGGCTGTCTGCCAGTGTGTTTTCCTTCCCTGGCAGGAATTGTGCCTGAAGTTGAATTTGCAATTCCAGTGCTGTGTTCCATAGGGTCATGGCTTGTCTGCACAGGGGGTATGAATGAGTCCCCCCCTGTCTGTTTATGTACCACATCACTGTGGTGTTGTCTGTCCTTATCAATAGCTGGCCTGGATGCAGTAGGTCTTTGAAGGCCATAATAGCATTTTGCACTGCTAGCATTTCCTTTTGGTTGATGTGTAGGTGCTTCTCTTTTTGGGACCATTATCCCTGAATGCACTGATCTGTCATGTGTGCCCCCCAGGCATAGTCCGAGGCGTCTGTTGTGATGATTTCAGTTGCTTGAGGTACGCAGAAAGGGAGACCTATGTTTCTTTGGCATGCTTGGGCCCACCACAAAAATTCCTTTTGAAGGCATGGAATGAGTGGTATAATTGTTTCCAAACTGTGGCTGTGTTGAGACCATAAGTTTTTTAGGTACCATTGAAGTTTCCTCATATGCAGCTTTGCACATGGGATCAGTAGGATGCAAGATGCCATGAATCCCAGAGCCTGCAGGACTTTCCTTGCAGTCAGCCTGGTGAAGGTTGCCATTTTGCTGAAGTATTGAGACAGTTGCCCTTGTTTGTCTGGCATGAGGTAGGCCATCTGGGTGGTTGTACTCAAGCTGGCACCCAGGAAAATTATTTGTTGAGAGGGTATTAGTTTTGATTTCTTTTTGTTGACTGTGTATCCCAGAAAGTTCAACAGTTTTATTACAAACGCCATGTGTTTCAGAAGTATGTCCTTGCTGTCCGTTTGGATCAGGCAGTCGTCCAGATATGGGTATATTTGTATTCCTTGAAGTCTGCAGAAGGCAATTACTGATGCCAGGCATTTCGTAAACACTCTGGCGCAGTAGATAAGCCAAAGGTTAATGCAGAGAATTGATAATGGGTTGAACCCGCAAGAAATCTGAGGTATCTTCTGCAATCTTGTCTGATAGGGACATGCAGGTATGACTCCTTGAGGTCCAATGTTACCAGCCAAGACTCCTTGCCCAGCATGGGAAGAAGCTGCTGTAATGTGAGCATCTTGAATTTTGGTACCTGTAAATATGTGTTTAGGATGGATAGGTCTAAGATAGGTCTCCAATCTTTGTCTTTCCTTGGTACCAGGAATAGTCTGGAATAAAACCCTTGACCTTGTTCTTTTGCAGGTACCTCTTGAATCGCTTTCATGTCCATGAGAGCTGAAATTTGTTTTTGTGCCTCTGCCCTTTGATTTTGTGGCTGGTTTGGCATGCCTCTCATTTTTGGAAGGGTGTGAAAGTGGAACCTGTAGCCTCTGTCTATAATGTCCAGAATCCATTTGTCTTTTGTAACAATATGCCAATTTTTTGAGAATAATGCCAGTTTTCCGCCCAAAGGTACTGCCATTAAAGCTTTGCTTGGCAGGTAAAGGGGGAAGTCATTGTGTCTGCTTTCTGAATGACTGTGATCTATCTTCTCCACTTCTTGGGGTTGGTGCTTGCCACTGTCTGGCTCTGAAAGATCCTTGAGGTTGCCCTCTACCCCTTGGGCATCTGTATCTGCCTCTTTGAGGTCTGTCCATGGCTGGAAAGGACCAATTTTTTGAAGGCCAGTTTCTGCTGAAACGTGGAGGTTGTACCTGCAGGAAATCTTTCACTGTTTGCATTGATTTCGCTTTTTCCTCCATTTTCTTTAGTACCTCCTTAGCTTTAACACCAAACAATACATCTTTTTGAAGAGGTGCATCTAGTAATTTAGCTTTGACATGATCTGGTAAGGCTTGCTCTTTGAGCCAAGCATGTCTATGTATAGCAGACCCCATAACAGCAGCTCTACATGAGGCCTCTATAGCATCAAAACCACACTGCAAGGTATGTTTACCCACTTGCTCCGCACCATGCAACAAATCCTGCAACTCTTTTAAATCTGGTTGTTCTGGTTGTGTCATTTTGCTTTTCAACTGAGATAACAAAAACTGTTGATACTTTAACATATGGAACTGACAGTTTAATGCCCTCATGGTTAAAGTGGCCGAGGTGTACACCTTTTCCCCCCACCTTTCTAAAGCTCTGGAATCTCTCTCTGAAGGTAATGGGTTTTTAGCAGTAGAGGCCTTAATTCCCTTGGGACCCTGTGAAATAGTTTTTGGGTCAGCAGTATGGCTTTTGTATAGGAACTGGTGTGAATCAGGAACCTGGTAATACCTGTCTGGTTTAACAGGAGCTGGAGGTAAAGAATCTGGATTGAGGCTGGCTTCTGTGTACACATCATCTAATATATCTAAAACAGGAGGGATAGCCAGGGGCCTATGCTGGGGAAGCAAGAGAAAATCCCTGAGCCTTTTCTTGGAATCTGAGTAATCTTGGCCTTCCCAGTGAAAGTGTTCCCTCAATGTATGTAGGGTTTCCCCAAAAGAGTAGTCCTCAGGGGGGGGGAGACCGAGGGAATAGACTCCTCTGCATCAGAGTCTTCAAAAGGAGAATAGGTATAGCCCTGGTCCTCAGAATGTTCAGAGATAATAGAGGCTTGATCTGAGGAAGGGTAGTCTTCCTCTAATCTGGGCCTTTTGTCCGAGGGGGGTTGAGAACCCCTGATAAGAGTAATCAAATCCTCAGCCATTTTGAGCATCTTTTTTTTCGGCATGGGGCCTTGAGAGGGGGTCTGAGGACCCTGTTTTGTGGTTTTCATGGCTGCTTTAGATTTTGTGAAAGCTTTAATAGAGAAGGAGGAAGGTCTGAAGACACCTTGAGAAATGGCAGGCCTGTCTAAACTCTGAGTTTCCCCGCCAAGAGTGGCGTCGGTATCTGTAGTAGGAATGGGGACCGAGGAGCCTGCGACCTCGGGTACTGAAGACACTGGTAATGTAGTGTCATCAGTACTCAGGGGCTGCGTAGGCGCCTCGCTGAGAACCGGAGAACCGGTAGTCGGCCTTAGCATGGTGTCAGTAGTAGTCGCGGACCTTGTATGTCGGTCCTTATCTTTGCGTCTTTTACTCAAAACTGGAGTCGGAGTATCCGACGACATAATATAATTAAATGTTTTACCAAAATAGTGAAGGGCGAACTCCGCCCGACGCTTAATAGTGCGCTTGTTGAATCTAGCACAAAAACGGCAGGTCGAGACGTTGTGGTCTGGGCCTAAGCAAGGTATACAGAAAGAGTGGAAATCCTTATGTGGTATTTGCTTCCCACATGAAATGCAATTATTAACTTTGTCTGACATCGGTCTGAGGCAAGAAAAGTTTCCCCAACGGGGTACTTAGCTTTCAAGAAGACTTCGGCTGAAATATTTTCGTAAATCTCAGGAGCTGGCCGACTGGCACTTGCGAACTGCTTCTGCTTCGGGCACCGCGTGGTAAGAAAGACTGAAGAAGATGGCGTTGGCTGCCTCTTTTATACCCCTGCCGCACTGACGTCAGGGAAGAAGCGACGACAACCGACGCCAGACCTAGACTTTGGAATTCGGCTGACCGAGGACCCGCCTGATGGCAGGATAACCCATCTGTAATGACTGCAGCTGTATGCACAATGAGCATCTGGTTAAGCAATTCAGAAAAAAACAATGGTGGGATAAATGTATGTCTCCCAAATATGCAACAAAGTCTAGAAAATTTAGAATCTTTGCTTGGAAGTGTTTACACAAGTATTTTATACCCCAAGTAGACTCCAAAGAATTTTTCCTAAGGTAGATAGCAAATGTTGGAGGTGTGATGACAAAGAAAGAGATAACTGAGAACATATTTTCTGGGAGTGTAATGCATTGGCAGACTTTAAAGACTGCCTGAAGACTGCTCTGTCAGAGATACTGTCCCTATTTTGGGGCTTTATCCCCCCATTATTTTTGAGTTTGCCCAGATATTTTGTGTCAATAGGTTGAGAGCTATGACTGGAACTGGGATCTTTAGAAAATGGTAGAAGCAAATTACAGGTCTATATTATATATTTGAAGCTTCAAAATTTCAAACCTCATATGTTCAACAATATATGAGCAAAACTTGAAACCTTGAATATATAATAAAAAAGTAAAACAAAACACCTTAACGCTCTGAGCAGGGGGGCAAGCCACCCGGCACCCCCCACCACCCTACTTAAATATACCAACTCAGAGACCGCAGTGCAGAAAAGGGAAATTTTCCCATTCTGCACATTGCCTTTGCTTTATTGGAAAGGCTCACCCAGACTCTGCTACAATTTGCTGTATGAGAAAGGTTAGTTTGCTTTTTACTTGCTGTATTTTGTATTAGTTTATTACCTTTTATATTTTGAGTGCTGTGATTTGTTTTCTTTACCTTGTGTTTTGCTTGTGTTCTGCTTTTAACTGCATATTAAAACTTCAAAAGACACCACAGCTCTGTCTCTTGTGTCAGATCCCCCCCCTCCCCCCCAAAAGGAGGGATATCTATACCAAACGATTGCAGCCCCCCAAACATCTCCAGCGTCCAAGTGAAAACTGCTCTCTCCAAAGCAAAAAACACAGCATCCATGGGACCTGATGGTGTCCCCGGCTGTGTGCTCCATGAACTCAATGAGGAATTAAACCCACAGCTAGGACAGCTGTTTAATCAAAGTCTTACCTCTGGATACGTACCCAGGGAGTGGCGCACTGCAACTGTGGTACCACTTCACAAAGGCGGTGCCTCCACCGACCCTGGAAATTACCGCCCATTAGTTTGACAAGCCTTATCTGCAAAGCCATGGAGAGGATCATAATGGACCTCATAAATAAAGACATAGAGAATTTGCAGACTTTGGATCCAACCCAGTTTGGCTTTGTCAAAGGCAGATCATGCCTTTTAAATTTGGTTGACTTTTTCAAACAGTCACCAAAGCCATTGATGAGGAAAGGCAGTCCATACAGCCTACCTCGATCTGGCTAAGGCCTTCGATACAATACCCCACTCAGGTATCATTGAAAACTCATCAGCTTAAATGTCAACCCATACATCACAAGATGGGTTGCAAACTGGCTGAGTGACAGAACCCACAGGGTCAGAGTTGCTGGCGCCATGTCAGACTCAAAGCCTGTCACAAGTGGTGTCCCACAGGGCTCAGTCCTGGGCCCACTCTTGTTTGGCATCTACTTCTCAAGTACAAGCAAACACAGGAGGGTTATGGCTGACAAAGTTTGCAGATGACTGCAAACTGGGCGCCATAGTAGAAAACACATCTGACACAGATATCCTTCAGAAGGGTCTCACAGAAACGGATAACTGGTGCCAGAGCCACGGCCTAAAGTTAAATGCCAAAAAATGCATAGTCATACCCTTCGGGAAAAACAAGGTTACCCCTAGCTACAAATAGGTGGCAATCCACTGAGCGCAGAAGAAGTTATCAGGGACCTGGGGACCCAGGTTGATAGTAGTCTGTCATTCAACACCCATGTAGCTAAAGTAGTTAGGAAGACCTTCTACATTGCCCACCTTATCATGAAGGGTTTCTCATCTAGATCAAGGGAGGTCATAGTCTCCCTTTACTCATCACTCATCAGACCAATGATTGAGTACAATGCCCCATTCGAATGTATCTGACCCGACACTTGCAGCAGCTGGAGAGGCCACAAAGTTCCTCACCAAAAGGATAAAGGGTCTCAAAAATCTGTCCTATGCTGCCCGACTGAAAGAACTCCAGCTCTACTCAGTCGCACTTGCTCAGAGGTGACCTTTGCCTAACATACAAGGCCATGTCAAACCCAGATTTGATGAATATGCTTCACCTCAAAAATCCAGATCCATCAGAGCCACAAGGGCGGAGACTTAAACCTGGACACGACTATTAATAGGACGTGCTGGAGGGATAGATTCATCACCCAAAGACTCCCTATGCTGTGGAACAAAATCCTGGTACATGTGAGGCAGAGCACCTCACTGGCCTTGTTCAAGAGAAATCTTGACCAATGGATGGGAGATCGCAGATATACCCCAGGGATTACCTCAGTGTCATTGCTCGACAGAGGCACAGCAAAATAATGGGTTTAGTTCCCCGTACTAAAGGGGTGGCGTAAGCCACAAAACGATGGGCTAGGCTTGTAAATGCCCTCGGGCAGATAGCCTAGTATGAACCTATGAACCTATGAACCTGTTAGAACTGATCAATTAAGGACTTATTCATAAGATAGAAGAGGTCACTTAAGGTTAATCATTTGTGAACTGAGGGGGTGGAGCTAAGAACTAAACCTTCTATTTAAGGGGTAAAATAAAACATTTCAGAGCTTTATCGGAAAGGCTCACCCAGACTATGCTACTCTTTGCTGTGAGGGAAAGGTTGGTTTGCTTTTTATTTGTTGTATTTTGTATTAGTTTATTGCCTTTTTATATTTTGAGTAATTTGTTTTCTTTACCTTTTGTTTTGCTTGTGTTCTGGTTTTAACTGCATATTAAAACTTCAAAAGACACCACAGCTCTGTCTCTTGTGAGTCGGGCAGAAATTTTCCCCACCCTGTCACTGTGTTCTTAAATACCAATGTCTTTCTAGTTGCCTGCCTCTTATGTTAATTTGACCATATATCTCATTTTCTCTCTGCTTTCACTGGCTTGTGTGAGTAAGCACAAAATTATCATTTTGTGAAATCACTTCCCTTCAACTATTTAAATTTATTGGCCATTCTACTGTATTCCATAGTACCAGAATTAAAAAGTGATCACCTCCTTTCAATCTATCTTGCTGTTTTACAAATAGTGACTCTCCACTAAAACTTAACTTTTTAGACAGTAAAACTTAAATTACCTACTTTCACATCTAACTTCTCTAGTGAACACTGCAGTGTTTAGGGTAAACCATTTTTTTCCATCTTACCTTTAAGGATCCCTGTGACTAATACTTGCTGGAAAGCACTAGGAAACCTTAAACTGATACAAGCACTCAACTCTCCTTATTAATAAGGAGAAATTAATCATAGGCACTAAACAGCATATAATTGCAAAGTACCTTGCTAAGGTAAGGGAAAACACCTACTGTACTTTTCAAAAAAAAGCACCAAACCAGGCATGTCCAGGGGTCAGCTTCCATTGATTTCTCCTGTCGACCTGGTGAATCTGGGCATACTGGGGCAATGCAGCAACTGCCTCATGTACACAGACAACCCTCTCCTCCTACCACCCAACACTACAACCTGTGAGAGATGCACTTACATATCCAAACTGGAAGCAAAGCTCTCTCCACCCAAGATTGTGCTAGACAGTCACGAGGAGAAGGTTAACACCCACACTACATCCCAAGCAACACATTGCCCTTCTAAACTCACACCAACACCAGCACATAGCAACACTAAATCCACATATGCAGAGACCCTTAACTGTAACCTGCCCAAGCAACAAGAACCTCTGAAGATGAAACGCAAACACCAATCACAACCAAAGTGTCACATAGTTCACAACAGCAGTGTGCCACCCAGCAAGAGCCACTAAGGCAAGCTAACGTACCTAACACTTTAGTCATAGGTGACTCTATAATCAGGCACACTGATGTCCCACTCACAAGGCTGAAGAAGGAGAAAATTACAGTGAGCTGCCTGTCGGGTGCCAGAATCCACCACATAACTCATGCACTCAAGTCACTCCACAAGTACAAATATGACTCTGTCATTGCCCACGTTGGAGTGAATGACTTGAGATGTACCTCTCTGGACTACATGGAAGAGCTCTTGGATCATGTGTCCCAGGCAGGTGTGACCCTAGCCCTGAGTAGCATCCTGCCTTAGCCCAGAATGATACCAAAATATAAGGACAAAATGATTGACTTCAACAACTGGCTAAGCTTCTGGTGTCATCCAAAGGGGATCCAGTATCTGTCTGCCTGGGGCGACATGATCAACAGACCACGATGCTTTGCCAGAGATGGTCTGCACCTGTCGCTCCTGGTATTCAGGTTACTGGCTAAGGCTCTTGACACCCCTATAGCGCCTTTTTTAGGCAAAGTTCAAAGGACACAACCACCACCGTAACAGGTACAAGCATGCAAAATCTGAAGGTAATGCTACTCAATGCTAGAAGTCTAAATCTCAAAATGCACTCTCACGAGGCACTCCTAAAAATGGAAAACATCTATATCTGTGAAGTAACTGAGACCTGGTTCAAGGCTCCAGAGAGCACACCTGCAATACCAGGCTACAACTCTTACCACACTTTTTGGAAACCAAACCAGGATCGAAACACTACAGGTGGAGGAGTGTCCATATTCACCAAGGATATTCACACCACCAGGTTAGTTGCCCAACACAATGCGTCAGAAATTCTCCAGGTGCACCTAACACTAGGTAAGACTGCAATCCAAATTGTAGCTTGCTACAGATCCCCCACCATGCCCCAAGATTCTCACTACACCTTTCTAAACATACTGGAAAATATTACTATACAACCAAACACCCTAATACTGGGTGATTTCAACTACCCTGCCATTAACTGGGAAAACTACTCATGTACCAACATCTTTGCCCAATGGTTCTTGGAATTCATAAATTCCAATGCGCTGGATCAACTAATCCATAGTCCCACCAGAGACTCCAATATCCTAGACCTGGTCATTACCAACATGGGAAATTGATGCTCCACACCTATGGCACCCCCTCGTTGGTCATGTCAGACCATAAGCTAATCACCCTTAACATCCACATCCCACCCCCACCTCCGAGTATGGAAACCTCCATAAAAAAACTTCTCCAAAGCCAACTGCATGCTACTCAAGTCAGACGTTACAAACTTCATGACACCCATGCAGACGGGAACTGAAAGTTCGACTGCTGAGTCCTACACTAAGACACTGTACGAGCACATCCACTCATGCATAAATTGTGCCATCCCAAATAGAACCAAGATGCCATTCCAAATAGAACCGAGATTCTCACCTCCAAAAAAGGAAGCCAATTTGGTGGTCCCCTGCCATAAATAAACTTTACAACAAAAGGAAGAAACTGTTGCAGAAAAGAGGAAAAACCCAGGATGCAAAAAACTCCCTTACCAGCCTCAGTAAGAAGCTGAGATCCCTCATAAAATCCTCCAAAGCTATTTATGAAAATAAAATTGCCAAAGATTCCAAAGACAACCACAAGGCATTCTATAACTATATCAAGAATCTAAATGGCAATGCTCAGATCTGCCCTGAGCTACAGCAGAATGGCATTAAATATACTGATCCCAAGGATATTGCCAATATCCTGGCAGATCGATTCAGTGCCAACTTCACCCCCTAAATAGCCCATCTCAATACCGGAAGATTGCCAAATTATGGTAATAATGGCCACACAGGTAAAAAACGCACTCTCCAATGCTAAGAATACAGCATCCATGGGACCAGATGACATCCCTGGCTGTATACTACATGAACTGCTAAATGAACTGGCACCTCACCTAAGTGTCATGTTTAATTATACCCTCACCTCAGGCTTTGTGCCCACTGAGTGGCACACAGCTACAGTTATCCCACTCCACAAGGGTGGATCCACCATGGATCTCGGGAACTACTGCCCCATCTGTCTGATGAGCCTGATCTGCAAGGCCATGGAACATATTATCATGGAACTTATAAACAAAGACATTGTCAACCTTAAAACACTGGACACCACCCAGTTTGGTTTTGTGAAGGGCCGATCTTGTCTCCTGAACCTGACTGACTTCTTCGAATTAGTCTCCAGAGCCGTGGATGAGGGTAAGGCAGTTCACACAGCCTATCTGGACCTCGCCAAGGCCTTTGACACCATCCCCCACTCTGGAATAATAGATAAACTTACTAAGCTGGGCATTGATCCCTACATCACTCGATTGGTTGCCAACTGGCTTACTGACAGAACCCATACTGTAAAAGTAGCTGACTCCAAATCCAGCTCCAGACAAGTGGAGTACCTCAGGGTTCAGTCCTGGGACCTCTCTTGTTTGGCATGTACTTCTCTGAGGTACAGGCCAACACTAAGGGACTCTGGCTAACAAAGTTCGCAGATGACTGCAAACTGGGAGCCATTATTGAATCCCCAAATGATGTGGATACTTTACAAAAGGGCCTTACAGAAACAGATCCTTGGTGCCAGAGCCATGGGCTCAAGCTCACTGCCAAGAAATGTATAGTTATCCCCTTTGGGAAAAAACATGTACCCGTGAATTACCACATAGGTGGCAGTACACTAAACACCGAAAGTGTGATAAGAGACTTAGGGACACAAGTGGACAGTGGTCTCACCTTCAATAACCACATCGCCATAACAGTCAGGAAATCCTTCTATGTGGCACACCTCATCACTAAGGGCTTTTCATCCAGGAAAAAAGGAGGTCATTGTCCCACTGTACTCATCCCTCATTAGACCCATTATAGAATACAATGCCCCATTTGGTATGTACCTTTCAAGACATCTGCATCAACTGGAAAGGCCGCAGAAATACCTTACTAAAAAAAAAATCACAGGCCTAAACCAGATGCCCTATGCTGACTGTCTTAAAAAAACTCCAACTATACTCTGTCACATATCGTCTACTCCGAGGAGATCTCTGCTTAACATACAAGGCCATGTCAAACCCAGAGCTGTTGGACATGCTACACAAAGAAATCCCAATCCCTCAGAGCCACACGCTCCAGGGATCTAAACTTGGTCATCACAAAAAACAAAACATGCTGGAGGGATAGGTTCCTGATCTAGAGACTCCCCAAACGCTGAAATACACTCCCCATACATGTTAAGCAGAGTGCCTCTTTGGCCCTCTTCAAAAGGAACCTTGATGATTGAATGGGAGAAAGGAAATTCACCTGAGGGATCACGCCAGTTGCCCTGATAGACAGGGGTCCAGGGAAGTAAATAGTGTGGGAAGAAATAGCCAGGGAATTGTTATGGCTAGGCTTGTATAGGCCCTAGAGCCAATAGCCTAGTACCAACCTATGAACCATTGCCTTTCACCTTCGACCATATGACATTCAAACTTTGAAACATTCAACATTTCAACAGGGACCCGCAAATTACAAAGGAGAAATGGGAATTGTGGGAACAATACATGCAGAAGAGGAATGAGGTTTAAAAGAAGGCAGGATTTGAATGAGCTATGTAATGTTTGACTGACAATGACTGGGATAGATTATAAGTGATGTATAATGTTTGCAACTGCAATTATGTCAATATGGTTTGCTTTCATTTATACAGATGTACAATTGCCTATGTCATACATGGTAGTTTAATAATAAACATGTTTTTTTAAAAAAGTATGTGGTGGAGACTGTCAATTCATCTTGGACTACAAAAAAATACTTGGAGCAAAGGCTTGCTATTTAACTACTTTTTTGGCTGCAGCTCTCTAACTCTTTAGTATTCTATAAAACAAGCCTAGAGACAAACAAATGAGGGCCATTCAAGAAAAAAAACAGCAGTCATGTTACAGAAGGTATATAAGATGACAGTGACTGAAAATAATCAGAGTATATGTCAATGGCATTGGAATACACTGCTACTTCCTTATGTCAAGCATGACTCATATTAGACTTAAAATGGATTATGTAAAGGAGAAAGGCTTGAAGAAAAACAAGATCATGTTGATATGTCAAACCCCACCGGCGGCCATTTTGCAGAAAACATATCAAAAGTCTAGAAGAAGCAGTCAGAGTGACTTTGAGGTGTTAAAATAGCTCAGAAAGCACAAACAGAGTGAACAATTAGATTTTCTTTAGTTCTAAGGTTGAGTTTTCCTTTAAGGCCTGCAAGAAAATGGTAACATCCCAAGGAGGAACAGGGTCCTTAAGTGGCGGTCACAGAAGGAAGGTACCCCTAAGGAAAATTTCAGACAACCTAAGGGAGGCAATGGAAGAATGGATCTCCCAAAAATGAAAACATGAGATGGCTGCTAGTTGAACTGTGGCAGTGGAACAGCTGTCTTCATCATGAAAGAGAGATACCAGGAAGTCCAAGACAGCTGGGAGAGGGTCTGAAAGAGTCCATTTTTTCTGGAAGCCCAGATGGAAAACTTCTTTCACTTACTCTTATAGCTCTTCCTGGTTGAAGGTTCGGGAAGAGATATAAGAGTAAGTGAAGAGGCCAAAATGTGAACAACTTGGGAAGAAAGCCTGGACTGTCTAGCCATCATCTGAACTGGAGAAACCATGCAGTCAATTTGAGGGCTTGACTGTGAAGAGGCCAAAATGTGAACAACTTGGGAAGAAAGCCTGGACTGTCTAGCCATCATCTGAACTGGAGAAACCATGCAGTCAATTTGAGGGCTTGACTGTTTGGGTGAGACATCCTACATGAGTGAGAGAAAAGATGTGGAACAGGATCCAGTACCCAAGGTGGATGTATCTGATGAGACTAGAGGAAGTGAAACAACTACTGTCAAGGCCAGAACAGAGTAATGAGGATCACCATGACCTTCTTCACCATTGCTTTCTGAAGAAATTTTGGGATGAGGGTAGTAGCAAAGAAAGGCAAACAAAAAGCCCATGCAGCCAACTGTGGATTAAAGCATCCATCGGTGACCTCCCCCCATGGGGGATGAGGGTAAACTACCTGTTACACTTGCTGTTGTGGGGGGAGGCACAAAGATGGCAACATGGCTGGCCCCAGTAGGTAAAAATCTGATCCACTGTTGTTGGTTTGAGAGACCACTCATGAGGGAGAAGGACAGACCTGCTCAAGCTGTCCACTAGAACACAGGACTGCACTGGAATGTGCCTTACTATCAGAAATCATGGGAAGATAGCACTCACTGAAACACTCTCATGGCCTCGACACATGAGGTAAAGCTCAAATTCCTCCCTGTTTGTTGATGTATCAAGACCACCGGCATATTGTCTGTCTGGATTGAAATTGCACCTATGGGGAGAGCATCCTGGAAGGTCTGCAATGCTTTGAGGACTGCCCTCATCTCCAGGATGGAGATGTGAAGACTGGCCTACAGGGAAAGCATCCTGGAAGGCCTGCAATGCCATGAGGACTGCCATCATCTCCAGGATGCTGATGTGAAGACTGGCCTCTCCTGGTGACCACATGCTTTTGACCATCTTTCCCAAGAAATGCCACCCCCACCCAATCTAGGAGGCATCTGTGGTCACTGTGGCTTGGGAGAAGGTAGTACAAGAGGTCAACCTCGAGAAACCATTGGTGATGCTAACCACAATTTGATAGGAGTCCTGTATATTTTCGTGAGAGAGACCTGGACAGTCATGAGCTGGTGTCTTATTGACCACTGTGCCACTCTGTGCTGTGAAGTACCCTCATGTGATATTTGGCTAGCAGAATCAAGGTGATGGCAGCTGCCATCAAACTGAGAAGATGTACAATCAATTTTGCTGTGGCTTCTGACAGGGAAGAACAGCTAACATCTTTTGTGGAGATTGGAAATCATGGCTTGTGGAAGCTTTACAATTTGGTATCTGAGTGAGCTTTAATGAATTTCAAAGTGTGGACATGGTAATGTTTGGACTTTACTGTGTTCATGGTAATACCTAGGTCTGAGCAAAGTTGGAACAAGTCCTTGGCTTGGAGAAGATGATTCCTGGTGGGGGTGGTTATGAGTCAGTCATCCAGGTATATAGGAACACTTGGAACCCCTGCAGTCTGGGGTGAGCTGCAACCATTGTCATACACTTAGTGAACACCCAGGAGCATGTGGTGAGAACAAAGGGCAGGGCTCTGAACTATAAGTGACTGGCTCCCAGCCAGAAACAGAAACTTTTTGGAGTGCTTATCCATCTTTATGTGGTAGTGGGAATCCTGTAGGTCTTTCGAGCACATCCAGTCATTGTTCCTTAGAAACGAAAGAATGAACTGCACTGTGACCATCTGGAATTTTATTTGCTTCACAAATTTATTCAAATGACTGAGGTCAAAAATTGGTCTGAGGCTCCTGTTCTTTTTTTGGCACTAAGTAAACTACAGATTCTTGATGGCCTGGTGTGATGTCTTGGAAGACTCATTTTTAGCAGACTTTTTTTTTTATTTCTAATACTGTTGTTTCTCTTTGGGAAGATGGAACATCTGGAAGTTTCTTTAAGCATGGAGGGAGGGGAAAGAAGGGGATGGAGTGGCTCCTGGTTATTACCTTCTGCACTGAAACAATTTCAGTACAGATGTCCAGGCCTTGCGGTGCAGGGATAAGCTCCCCTGGACTGCCTCCAGAGTATGGCAGGTTGGCAAACATTCAGGAGCACTGATAATTCCTACTGGAGAAAGGACCCCAAAAGCCATATTTCTGTGGACCAAATTTGTCACAAGGGCCAAAGCAATGCCTACCATTAGAGATCCCTCCTGTGCCGGGGGGTTTCTCACCTGGAGTGTCAAAAGCAAGCCCTTGTGAGTTGTGAAACCACAACCCCCCCCCCCTTTCTGGTTTCTAGAGAAGGTCCTGGGGGGGTAGAATGGAAGTTAGGATTTTACTGTCTTGTTCACTTCTGGATAGTGTCTCTCTAACTTTCAGTTCAAAGAGTATGGAGTCATCATAGGGGGCACTGACAAAAGGCATCTTAAAGTGCTCTGCAAAGTCACTAAGACACATCCCAGCATGTTTTCTAATGCTTATGCTGCTGCCAGCAGCTTTAGAAGCACCTTCTGTCAAACTGGAAATGAGCTGCATCCAGACCTTTGACAGGGATTGAAGGGTGGCCAATTGGGAGTCGACAGACTTCCTCTCTTCTACAGGTGGAGACCCAGAGAGAGATTAGGAGAGCTCCTTGGTCAAATCTTTTTGGAAGGGTTTTGCTTATGCCAAATAATTCAGCACCCTGAGTGTATAATTTGCTGAAGCACAGACTCACTTTCCATACCTGTCCAGCACCTGAGACTCCATATTAGGAGGATGGACAACAGAACTTTCCTCAGCAAGTCCCTTCTTGGTGGATGCCACCACCAATATAGAATCAAAGGCAGGACCCTTATTCCAGTAAGGATAATATTTTGAGGAAATAAAGAATTTATCAGATTTATGTCAGATTGGTTTGGCCACATCCAGTTCCTTCCATACTCACGTAGATATTAAATCCACCACCTCATCAGTGGGAGGGGACCACTAAAGAAGTAGACAGGCCAGCCCTAAAAGCCTCGATAAATACTGACTCCTCTTAGGATGGAGCTTCTGAGAACCACCCCTCTTTATGTTTAGGTTCCAGGATTTCACCAAATAAGATGTCCTCAAGGGATGATCTGGGGGGCCCTCCCCCTCATGGAAGTCAGTATCTTCAATTAAGGACTCCTGGGGGTGAAAATTTGCCTTCTTTTGCATCTATGTTTTCAATAAACTTCTCTAGCAGGATGCCCTGGGAAGGACATGGAAGCTAACTGGGGGTCCTCAATGTGGACATAAAGAGGAGGATCAAGAGCCAGGAGGAATCCTGTTAGGGGGATGAATTTAAGCCTGGAGGGAAGTCTGCTGTCTAGAATGAGAGAGCACTTCTTTGAAGGCAGAGCTTGAGACAGGACCAGATACCCCCCATAGGACTCATGGCACCCAGCAAGGATTGGTCTCAAAGTCCCACCTGGCTTGGCTCCAAAGCTGATGCTGTGAGGGAAAGGGACAGCTCAGAGAATCTAGGAGTTAAGCACAGCCCCCCTCCCGGGTTTGATGTTGACATCTTGGCTCCAAGATCCATTTGGGTAAGAGCCACTCAGTGCTGAACAGATCAGAGATGCAGCTGGAGTTAATGAAGACCACGTCTTCGGATCTGACACAGATATACCCCAGGGAATGCTCAGCTCCAACAGCCCCAAATCCAATGGACAGATCAGGAAAGGAGAAATAATCTGATGAGGGGTTGAAATCATGCCCCCAGCTTCAACTGTCATTGGAACTGAAAGAACCCTGAGGAACTCTATCTTCATACTGTCTATGCCTGCTTATGACGACTCCCAGAGAACCAAACTGAACAGAGTGAAGAAACAGTTGAGGAAGGTCTGGACATCTGATGGAGATGCCTCTCCTACAGGATGGGAGACTACAGCCTGGGTAAAAACAGCTCCAGAGAAAAATGTGGCTCCTGCATGCAAGGAGTACTGTATCCAATGACTATAGTCTCTAATGGAAGAGTCGTATCTAAAGGCTTACAAATCTTCAGGGCAGGAGATGGAGAGTGGTCTGGGGACTGCTTTTTATGTTCCTTAAACGTATCCTTTCCCTTGGCTTTTCAAGACTTTTTCCAGTTTTCTTAGCTGAAGGAGAAACTGCACAGGAAATAGAGAAGTGAGAAGGGGGAACTTCCCCCAAAGAAGCAGGTAGAAGTTCCTTGATAAACTTATTTCTCTACTCCACTAGAGCTCTATGCTCAAAAGCTACACAATTGGGACCTTGTTCATCCAGACGAGCAGTCCCCAAACAACAGACACACTTCGTGTGTACATCTGAGCTGTAGATTGATTTTGTGGCTGCAAGCCACACATTATTTGAAACCTTAAGGTTTATCTGACATAGCTGAAAAAACAACCACCATGACAGAAAGCAAAAACTCCAGAAGAATACTCTAAGTGCTAACTAACTACTACGCTAAGGCTCCTATGATACAGTGCCAACAGGTGAAAAGAAGAAGAATGAGGATACAGACTGTATATAAAAATATCCTAAAACTTTTTTTTTGGTAAGGGAAGGCACAAAAGGGGGAGAAATAAGAGCAAAGGATAAACCTCAATGAAAAAAAAAAACAGAGCTACTAGTGAGAAACTACTTGTCTTGAAAAATTCAGCCTAAGCAAAGGAGGTCTCATCCATAGTAAATGAGCAGCAAACAAGATTTGGGGTAACTCTCTCCTTGCAGGGCATTATGGGTAAAAGGAGCCAGATCACTGATCCAAATTCTTATCATGGCTGAACTTGGATCTAATATGGTTTTGATAACCCAACCTTTGAGGTGGTACCTGAAATCTATATGGTGCCAACATCAACATCCCCTGGCTTTCCAGAGTCCAGTTTTTGAAGTTTGTGAAGAGAGAGATTTTTTTTTGACGGAGACACCAAATTTTTCAAAAAACAAGTATCCCATTCTCCCTCTCAGCTCCAGCCCAGTCAGTCAAAACAGAGGCCTCAGACTTTGCTTGGCAAGCAGTAATTATGAGGATAAAACACCGGGGTCTTTGGAACAGGAAACTCTTGCTCCATTTGAACCAGCTCATCATGTGACTTAAGGTTTTTAATATAGCTAACAGGGTTACTAATTGCTATGGCCTCTGTGTTATCTGAGTTGCAAGGTGGGTCAGCCTTATCTTTTTTTTCACAAAAATAGGGTCACCTTAAGAAATTTATCCAGCTTTAATGCCTAAAAGGTATCAAAGTTTACCTTGAGCAAAAATATCCATCTCCCTGTCTTTTTTCCAGAACTTAAAAATGGGGGAGAAAGCTCCATACCTTGTATGTCCACAGACGAAACAAAATCTTTCAGAAACTCTAATCAGTTAATTTCTTGTAAAGGCAAGAAAAAAAGGACATGTGTCAAAGCAGATTATTTCCAAATGGTTGTCTTACACTATTACATTTTGTTATACCCACCACCACAAAATAATTCCAGGTAGTCAAGGCTTGTACTACCAGTGCCTCGGTTTTATCTGTAGCATTTTGGAAATGGTTGGATTCTAGAAGTATTCTAAAAGCAGCAACTTTGCCCTCTGTGAACACTTTTCCAAAGCACTTTAAATTCTTTCTCCAGGTCTATGCAGCTTTACTAGGACCATTCTGCAGGAGTTCCTAGACCCTAATCCTTCCTCCTCCTCCCAGTCAATCTAAGCTACAGTAATCTACCAGGACAGTGAAGGCAGCATTGATCCATATGAAGAATATAATACAGTTGTGTAAGTAAACTTACTGTAGTAGTAGATGCTTAAATGATCCCAGATGCAGTAGCCACTCCCTTCCACCATTCCCTTATTTTATATGCTTTTATTGTCACTGAGAGTACCATTATTTTTGTTTACCTAGCATTGTCCTTATTAGGGCTTTAGCCTCCCTCTCACTGTTGGCATGAGAAGGTCTTGACATGAAACTTAACTTTTTAGTCAGCTCAAATTACAATAATAGTCTGGGTATAGGGAAGGTGCCCTGTAAGCTTTGGAAACAGGCTAGGTGTTTTGTCCTTAGCAGGATATAACCTACAAAGCTAAGGTTACTACAGCAGTGATCCATACGAAGGACATCAGATAATATCTCTTTTATGAGTCTAATGCTTTTTTTTTCCATACCACTTAACTCTTTCATTTTGGAGATGGTATCGCTAAATGAGATTTATAACTGTAAAAACCACAAGAGGCCAGGTACCCAAAACGACAAAGAAATAGAAATAGAGATGGTACACCAAGATGTTAGGGGGGGGTCCCTGGGAGACCAAAATAGAGGTTAGAGAAGTATTTTGGCAGTTACTACTGGAAGCAAATAGGCCTCCTGGTTTGAATGAACACATCTCTATTGCCCCCATCTTGAAAATGAGGGCAGCTAAATTATAAGGAGTCCCATTTTATTTCGGGAATACTTCTCTGTTTACATGATGCACTACACACTTTATACATACTTTTTTACATTTCTGCTAAATACATTTTTCAGGTCCCTTGAATATACTTTCTTTATATATACTCAGAAATACCTTTGTACTTAAACATTTTATGCATATTTATAAGTATATATATATATATATATATATATATATGTTATGTTGAGATAGCGCTCATTTATCTTTTATTTAACATTGAGATTTTAAGCTGGTCACCACAATACTTATGTGCTTTATATTTTTTCAGGCTTCTTTCATTTTACTTTTTTTAATCTACTTTTAAACTTTTATTCATTTAATTTTACCTAATGTTGTACACATAAGTATACATGTTTTTTAAAATGTTTTTAAAACAGATTTGTTAGTTGTGAATTTGTTAACTTGTTTATTTGTATTTCTAATGACATGCTTACAAAGAGACCTGCAAAGGTTACAGAAAGTGGAGTATTTGCATAAATCTGGGTGTTTCCAATTGTCAGTTTATCATACTATTAAACAAAGTGACTTGTGGGGGATATAAAGGATGCTACAGCTAGTTTTTTCTTTTCTTTGTTACATCTGAAGAAGTCTTGTGGACGAAAACACCTTGTGAATATTTGCGTTTATGTACTAAATAAACTGCTGGTGCTTCACTTCGGATTGTGTTTCATGCTTTGGGTTTGACTATCTCTACTTGGTACCTTTGTGTGCTGCATTGGTTTAAATGAGATTTATGCGACAGGTGAATCTGAGAAAAGACTGTCCTCTGATTCTGAACAGATTTGGAAAGAATTTCCTTTTCTGAGCAAGAAGAGACTTGCGCGGCATCATCCAAAGCTTCCTATTCAAATTTGGAAAGAATTTCCTCTTTTAAGAAAGCAGCAGCTCTCTTCCTCTTTACGTTATTATCTCAAGGTGTATAGTCTTTGGTGAAGAATCCATATGACAGAATTTCATGAATTATCTAACAATGTCTTCCCTCACCCTCAGACAAGATTAAGCATAGCTCGCTCTTTCTTCCCAGAAGATTCTGCTGGATGAGAAGTCTAAAACATTGTACAGGGTTTCTAGCCCTTAGTTATCTCTGAAAGAGGTGATCTAGAGGGCCCAGAAGCAGCAGACTGATGGTCCAAGGGCTCCATAAGTGTCTCAGTGGAGTCATCAGTCTCAGACCTTACAAGAGAGATGGTGGTCTAGTTTCCATCACTCACCTCCCTTATCAACTTCTTTTTCTTCTTAGGATGAGGAGGGAGGTCTGCTACTATGGACATGAAAAGTATGAAGTGTCCTTTCTCCCTCATTTTTAGGTTGTGTAAAAAGGTGTCACAGAAAAATCATTTAGTTAAAAAAATCTAGCAAAGCTAGACTTTCCACTGTTTGATTCCTTAAACCTCTTGTATTAGAGGCAACATGGGATATATCCAAATTACCCTTTAAGGACATTTGGTGTTTCAGCTAAATGACAATTGTGAATGTCCATGACTTTTTTTTAAGTCAATCTATGGATAAATTCAGGCCAATAAAGCCAAATCCCATTAGCTGTGGGCATGCATGTTTCTGCCTTATTATGGCATCATCAGCACAGCATAAGTGGAATGTTTGGCTAACATTTGGAAACACTGAGTTGTCGTACCCAACTGATATCCAGAAATATTAGGGTGACTGCAAAATATCCCAACTAACAAACTAAAACAATGAGTAAAAAGGTCACACAGAAAAAAAAAACAATTGGTTAAAAAAACAAAAAGAAAATCTAGCAAAGCTAGACTTTCCACTGTGTGATTCCTTAAACCTCTCTAATTGCCATTTAACTGAAACACCTGATGTCCTTAAAGGGTAATTTGCATATATCCTATGTCGCTTCTAATACAAGAGGTTTAAGGAATCATTTTTAGGTTGTGGAAAGAAGACAGGGAGACGGATAGACTAATTTAATGTAAACTTGGATACCATTTTAAACACAAAAAGAATTAGTTCTTGAGGAAACCCCATCTTTCTGTAAAATAAGGTAAGGCTAACCCACCATAACAGTCACTCAGATATTCTTCTTGCATAGGTTAGAGAAATGAGAAAGACAGTTTTTCATGTTAAGAACCTCAAGTCAGTGAGCTTATTCAAATGGAGCAAGTATTAGCTTTGCTAACACAACATTACAATTCCAAGGAGGAATCATTGGTTTTATGGGAGCTTCTTATGCAGAATTCCTTTCAAAAATATTTTGTCATGGGACTGCATTGAAAAAGTGGGATCCACGGGTAGATGTGGAAATAGCCAATAGATGAACTTTGACAGTGGAGTAAGACAGGCCATAGGATAGTAACTTACACAAACACTGTAAAACCATAGAAACGCAAGCCCTGAATGTGTGCTGGTTCTTTTGTTGACACCAGCTAGAAAACAGTTTTCCTTCATTTTCTAATACAGGATTTTCTAACACTGGGCTTACTTACCTCCAATACATGCTGCTCACACTCAAAAACAGGTGCCTAAGACCCTATCATACATACAGTCAATTACAGTTGTTTGGGGGTAGGGATGTATCAAACACCCCGATCTTGTGTGAGCAAATCCAGTCTGTGAGGAAGCTTGTGGTATTTGTTCCTTGCCAATTCTAAAAGGGAGAAGCATTGTTGGGCCAAAATGGAGTCACCATAATGATCTTTGGGGAGTCCTGAATCTTCTGAAGTACCCTGGAAATCAGTGGAAAGGCATACAGGTAGCTTTCTGTTCATGAAAATGAAAATGCATCTGTCTTCCAGGCCTTCTTGCATGGAGTCATTGGACAAAATTTTGTCAGTTGATTATTTAGAGAAGATGCAAAAGGATTTACTTGAAGTGTTATCCACATATGGATCAAATCTTGGAAAACTCCCTGATTCACTTTCCATTTGTGAGGTTCTGCCTTGGTCCTTCTCAGCTTTTCTGCCACACTATTTTGCACTGACAGGATGCAAGATGCCTGTAGAGTGAGTATGTGCTATAAGGCTATATCACATGCTAAGATGGGTAGTCTGCTCAATGGGTAAGATAGTACAGTTGTGTACACTTACCATAAATGTAGATGTTCGAGTATATTCACTGGTGCAGTCATTACATTTGGGTTATCTGCTTTGCAGTAGCCCTCAGTCGACCTGATTAACAAAATCTTGGGTCCTGCATCTGTTGCTGTCCCTTCTTCCATGATGTCAGGTCGTCAGGGGTATAAAACATGCAGCCGACACCATTACATCAGTTTTTCTTGCCCCAGATGTCAGGGGCCCCCCTAATGGGAAGCAATTAAATCTATAACTACAAGGATATACCTCCAACAGAAAAGCAAATACACCAAAAAGCTTTCAGAGCATAGTAAGTGAGAGTAGAGGTATAGCCAAAGGAAGAAAAGGGGGCTGGAGGGAGGGTAACCAGGACTGCAACAGTGAATACACTCGAACATCTACATTTACGGTAAGTGTACACAACTGTACTATGTTCTTCGTGTTTCACTGTTGCAGTCATTACATTTGGGTAGATTACCAAAGCTAAGGTTGAGAGGAGGAATTTAAATAGAATTAGGACCAGCTGTAAGGCCCTGCAAGACTCTAGTGGCAAAACCAGCCCTGGATTTACAGAAAATGGGCAAATGGTAATGCTTGGTGAAAGTATGTACAGAACTCCAGGTAGCAGCTTTTAAGATGTCCCTAATAGGGACTCCCCTGAGAAAGGCTGTAGAGGTGGATGCAGCCCTGGTTGAATGGGATCTGATGCCTTGTGGGATAGTTTTTCCATGGTGTTTATAGCAGAAATTAATGCAGTGGCCTATCTATTTTTAAATGGTTTGTTTTGAAATAGCTTTCTCCTCTGTCTCTGCAGCAAATGCCACCAGTAGTTGTTCAGATTTCCTTTGAAGTTTGGTCCTGCCCAAGTAGAATCTAAGCTGTCTGTGCACATCTAAAGAGTGCAGTATCCATCCCCTTTGTTCTGTGGGTTGGGGAAAAAAGGTAGGCAAATGAATGGGCTGATTAAGAGTCACACTGGATACGCCCTTGGGCATGAAGGAGGGATTGGTTCTGAGGGACACCCTGTCCGCATGAAAGATGATGAAAGGTTCCACTGCCATAAGGGCCTGTAATTCAGATACCCTTCTTGCAGAAGTGATTGCCAAAAGGAAAGCTGTTTTCCAGGAAAGACATTTTAAATCTGCAGTAGCGGCTGGCTCAAAGGGAGGAAGAGTGAGTTTCTCCAAGACAAAGTTAAGATCCCAGGTTGGAGTTGGAGCTCTCCTGGGTGGCCTTAGATTTTTGGCCCCTCTGAGGGACTGCTTGAGCAGTGGGTGAGAGAAGAGGGGAGGATCTGTGCTATAATTAGCTGAAATTGGTGAGGCTTGAATTTTGATGGAGGAAAAAGACAAGCCCTTATGAAACATCTCAGTTAAGTATTGTAGAATCTGAGGTAAACTGGGCACTGCTGCGTTCATTCCTTGAGATTGGTTCCAAGCACAGAATCTTTTCCATTTTGCAGAATAAGATTTTCTAGTACTAGGCCTCCTTGCCTCTAAAATGATATCCATCACTGATTTACTGAGGGATGGTGAAGGAGAGATTAGGTAATTAGCCAAGCTGCTAGATTCAGGGTTTGCAGCTGAGGGAATCTGGTTCTCCTGCTGAGACAACAGGGAAGGAGTCTGAGGCAGGTGCCATGGAGCCAAGCATGACACACTGTGCAAGAGTGGGTACCAGTGTTGGCGACGCCAGTCTGGTGCAATTAAAATCGAACTTGGCTTGTCCTGCTTGATCTTTAGTAGTACCTTGGAGAGCAGAGGCAGAGGAGGAAAGGTATAAACTGACAGGTTTTTCCAGCTGAAGGACAGAGCATCCACTTTCCAAGCTTGCTTGGGGGAATCCTTGTGCAAAATTTGTCCAGTTGATGGTTCTGGGTGGAGGCAAACAGGTCTATATCTGGACTCCCCCATTTGCTTGTCAACATGTTAAAAATCCTTGGTTCCAGTTTCCATTCGTGTGGGTCCATGAGGTTTCTGCTTAGCCCATCTACCAGTGTATTTAGTTTTCCTGGCAGGAATTGAACTTGCAGATTCACTTGGTAGCTCAAGGCTGTGTTCCACAATGCCATGGCTAGTCTGCAGAGGGGCTAAGAAGGTGTACCCCCCTGCTTATGTACCACATGACAGTGGTGTTGTCCATCTTTACCATTAGTTGTCCTGGAAGAATGTAGTCCTTGAAGGCTGTCAGGGCATTCTGTACAGCTAACATTTCCTTTTGATTTATGTGCAGGTGCATTTGATTTGGGTACCATTTGCCCTGAATGCACTTCCCTGCCAGGTGAGCCCCCCCCCCCATGCAAAGTCTGATGCGTCTGTTGTTAAGATTTGTTTGGCAGGGGGTAATGTGAATGGTAGTCCCCTATTTTGGTGGCAGGCCTCCGCCCACCAAAGGAACTCTAGGCATAGGCAAGGTATGATAGGAATCCTTGCTTCCAGATCCTGTGAATGTTGACATCATAGACATTTGAGATACCACTGTAGTTTCCTCATATGGAGCCTAGCATATGGAATTAGAAGACTGCATGAGGCCATGAACCCCAAGGCTTGCAGAATTTGCCTTGCAGATAGCTGGGTTTTTGTGACCACTTGTTTGAAGTAAGTTGTCAAATGTATCCATTTCTCTGGCGTGAGGAAAGCCATCTGGGAAGTTGTATTCAAGCTTGCTCCCAGGAATATAATTTGTTGACAGGGTACCAAGTGGGATTTCTTTTCATTTATGGTGAACCCAAGACAAGTCAGTACCCTTTGAACAAAGGCCAGATGATTGAAGAGAATGTCCTTGCTTTCTGCCTGAATTAGACAATTGTCTAGATATGGGTATATCTGAATATTTCTTTGCCTGCAAAATGCAATGACTGGAGCTAGGCATTTTGTGAATACCCTGGGCACAGTAGATAAGCCAAAGGACAGTGCAGAGAACTGATAGTGCATGAAGCCTGCTTTGAAGCATAGGTATCCTTCTGCAAGACTACCTGATAGGGATGTGCAGGTATGCTTCTTTTAAGTCCAGTGTTGCCAAACATGCATCCTTGCCTAGCATTGGAAGCAGCTGGTGAAGAGTCAGCATTTTGAATTTTGGGATCACCAGAAAGGTGTTTAGAATGGAAAGGTCCAGGATAGGACACCATGTATTGCCTTTTCTGGGTACCAGGAAAAGTTTGGAATAGAAACCTTGTCCCTTTTCCTCTTCTGGTACCAACTGAATAGCCCCCATGTTTAAGACAAAGAGTACCTGATTTTGGGGTAGATCTTGCCACCCGCTTGGTGTTGGTAACGTGTGGAAATTAAATCTGTATCCTTGGGACACTATATTTAGAACCCATTTGTCCTGGGGAATGAGTTCCCAGTTTTTGGCCTGCAGACCAATCTTTCCGCCTAAAGGAGCATTCAGTTGGGAAGTGCTTGGAAGTCTTAAAAGCAAGTCATTGAGATGATTTTCCATAGGGGGGAGTCTTGCTGCTCCCAGGTTTGGGTGCGGAAACCCCTCACTGCCTAGTTGTGTGTGTCCCTTGGGACTGAAACCTGGGGTTTCTGCTGTGTCTGGGTTTGGCTTGAGAAGACCTGGAGGGGGCTGGAAAGGATACATTTTTAGAGGGCCAGTACCTACTAAATCTAGAAGGCTGAACTTGTAAGACATCTTTAACAGTTTGCATAGATTTAGCTTTATCTAACATCTTTTTAAGAACTTCCTCAGCTTTGTTGCCAAAGAGGCAGTCCTGATTTAAGGCAGCATCCAACAATTTAGCTTTAACATGATCTGGCATAGATTGCTCCTTAAGTCAAGCATGCCTTCTGAGCACAGACCCAGTAACAGCAGCCCTGTAAGAGGCCTCTAATTAATCAAATCCACATTGCAAAGTATGTTTTCCAACCTGTTCTGCAGAATGTATTAAATCCTGTAATTCTTTATTTTCAGCACAGTCAGGCATTAACATCATTTTCTGTTTAAGCAACCCAATAACATGTTGATATTCTAACATATGAAACTGGCAGTTTAAATCCCTAATGGCCAAGGTTGCAGAAGTGTAAACTTTCTTACCACATCTATCCAGCGCCCTGGAGTCTCTATCAGAGGGGCTAGGATTGTTAACAGTAGAAGCCTTAATGCCCTTGGGTCCCTGTGAAACAGTCTCTGGACCCATAATAGGATTTTTAAAAAGGAACTTGTGAGAATCAGGAACCCTGTAAAATCCATCACGTTTTCTGGGAGCAGGGGCCAAACTAGATTCTGAAAAGGCATCATCAACAATGTCTAGTACAGGAGGTGTAGCTAAAGGCCTATGCTGAGGCAGGAGTAAGAAATCCCTAAGCCTCTTTTTAGAATCAGAAAAATCCTGGCTTTCCCACTGGAAATGCTCCCTTAGAGTATGTAAATTTTCACCAAAGGAAAAATCCTCTGGAGGGGAAGCAGAGGGAATAGAGTCCTCTGCATCGGAAAACTCATAAGTACATAAGGGCAAATCCAGATCATCAAAAGAATCAGAAAAATCAGAATCCTGTTCAGAAGATTCATAAACAACTTCAGCCCTAGGCCTCTTAGAAGGGGGAGGGTGGCTTCCCCTGATTAGAGTTATAAGATCTTCAGCCATTCTTATCATTTGTTTTTCAGGCATAGAGGCCTGAGCATGCAGCCTGGGCATCAGTTTCTTAGGCATGGTTCGAGATTTTGGCCTAAATGAAGGAGGAGGCATCGGTTTAATATGCAAGTCCATAGGCCTGAATACACACTCAGAAGCCGGTGCCTGCACAGCGGCTCCGGACCCATCCAAGGTACAGACATTCGCAGGTTCCACAGTTGAAGCATCTCGCGGGTTACCGGACACTGAATGGGTCTCAGTAGAGGCCTGCGAGTCAGAAGTAGCAGGTATCAGGGGCTGCGAAAGCACCTCACTGAGTACCAGCAAACTGGTGAATGGCTTAGGAGAAGCATTGTCGGCAGCTTTGGACTTCGGCGGCCTGTCTCTGTCTATCATTGCATTTTTTTTGGAATTCCAGTAGTCGGAAGACTAACCGATGACATTTCTGGATAATGAAACCGAAAACTGAAATATTTAGAAGAGAAAATATGCCGACGACGGATAGTGCACTGTTTAAATAAAGCACAAAACAGACAGCAAGGCACGTTGTGGTCAGGGCCTAGGGCAAGGAATATATTACGAATTAAAATCTTTGTGAGGTATTTGCTTTCCACAAGAAATACCATTATTAACTTTTACTGACATCGGTAAGGAGCAAGAAAATGTTTCCCCAATGGGGAGCTTAGCTTTAGTTGAAAACTTCGGTTTTGAAACTCGAAAATGAAAATTTCAGGAGTCAGCCAACCGGCACTTGCGAACTGCTTCTGGCACAGCGTGGCAAGAAAGACTGATGTAATGGCGTCAGCTGCATGTTTTATACCCGATGACCTGACGTCATGGAAGAAGAGACAGCAACTGATACAGGACCCAAGACTTGTTAATTAGGCCAACTGAGGGCTATTGCAAAGCAGATAACCCAAATGTAATGACTGCAACAGTGAAACACGAAGAACATCTGGTTCCCTCTTGCTTATGTACCTTATCATTGTGGTGTTGTCTGTAAACATGCAGCGGTCTATGGACCACAGATGATTCAGAGAGTTGAGTATTTACAAGAGATAGCATCTGTTTTATGTTTGTGTGTTTTGGTCCGTCTTTGTTGTCCCAAAGACCCAGCACTTTTATGCCCACTGATACTGCTCCTCAAGCAGTCTGAGGTGTCTGTCGTGATTGACTATTTTGGAGCAGGAGGCGAGAGTGGGAGATCTGGATTTTGAGAAACTGGATGTCTGCACCAAATCATCTCCCTTTTTCAAATCCCAAGAAGACTGGGCTTTGGAAAGTCAAGGAGTGTTAATGCTGGTACCATAACAGTTTCAGATACCATTGTATCATTTTCATGTGGAGTCTTGCAAGTGGTATCATGAGAATTGTGGATACCATGAGACTTAGAATCCTTCAGAATTCCCTCACTGAGACAGAAGCCTGACTGGAAAACTCCAAGAATTTAACTACATTTAGAGAATGGGCAAACTGTACATCAGCACCCTGACTGGAGAACAAGTATTCTCCAGCAGAGTACTAATGCACAAGTAATGTCCGCTGAAAAATGAGTCAGTGCTTCATGGCAGGATATCAAGCTGCTGTGGAGCTCAGACTGAAAAAACCCAACGACCGCCATTATTTTACCCTCACTAAGCAGCGTTTTTGCTGTTTAGTGAGTGTAAAATATATTTAAAAATAAAGAAAAAACTGAAACACGAAAGTGTGTGTTTAAGTCTGTGTGTGTGAGTGAGTGTATGCGTGCATGTGACAAAGCGAGAACGATCAAGTTGTTACTTTATGCTCGCTAAGCAGTGCTTTTGCTGTTAAGTGAATAGAAAATCAAAATATAACAGAAAAAAGTGTGTGTGTGTGTGTGTTTATGTTTCTGTCTCTGTGTGTGAATGTGTGCATGAAGGTGAAGTGTGCATCAGTAAGAGAGAGAGAGTGGAGAGTGAAAGCAATCCAACAGTGGCAACAGCAGCATTCAAGAAGTTTATGTACCTCTCACCTCTTAGTTACCCAAATAAAACTTAAAATAAAGGAGAAACAAAGGCCCAAAGCAGGAACATATTCCAGTTAAAAAAAAATCACAAAGTTGCTGCAATAATTGGACTTGTGTTAGCATGCATTTTCTGAAGTACAGCTGTGTATGTGTATGTGTATGTTTGGGGGGCTATGTGTGAGAGAGGGAGAGACAGTGAGATTGATGGAAGACTGGCAACAGCAGGTAAGAGGTTTGCGTACCGCTTGACCTTTTAGCTCAAGAACTACTAGAAAGGCTCACCCAGACTCTGCTACACTTTGCTGTGAGGGAAAGGTTAGTTTGCATTTTATTTGTTGTATTTTGTATTACTTTACTGCTTTTTTCTATTTTGAATACTGTGATTTGTTTTCATTACCTTGTGTTTTACTTGTATTCTGCTTTTAACTGCATAATAAAACTTGAAGAGAGACCACAGCTCGGTCTCTTGTGAGTCAGGCAGAATTTTTTTCCCCACCCTCCTATACGGTTACTGTCGTGTTCTTAAATACCACTGTCTTTCTAGTTGCGTGCCCTTTATGTGTTAATTTGACCATATATCTCATTTCCTCTCTGCTTTACTGGCTTTTGTAAGTGCAAAATTATCATTTTGTGATATCACTCCCCTTCAACTATTTAAATTTATTGGCCATCCTACTGTATTCCACAGTACCAGAATACAAAAGTGACCACCCCCTTTCAATCTATCTTGCTGTTTTAAAAATAGTGACTCTCCACTAAAGCTTAACTTTTTAGAAAATTAAAACTTAAGTTACCTACTTTCACACCTAACTTCTCTAGTGCACACTGCAGTGTTTAGGGTAAACCATTTTTTCCATCTTACCTTTAAGCATCCCTGTGACTAGCACTTGCTCTAAAACCTGCTGGAAAGCACTAGGAAGCCTTAAACTGATACAAGCACTCAACTCTCCTTGTTAATAAGGAGAAATTAATCGTAGGCACCAAAAAGCCTATAATTGCAAAGTACCTTGCTAAGGTAAGGGAAAACAGCTCTTGTACTTTACAAAAAAAAAGCACCAAACCAGGCATGTCCAAGGGTCAGCTTCTGGTGATTTCTCTTGTCCACCTGGTGAATCTGGGCATACTGGGGCAATGCAGCAATTGCCTCATGTACACAGACAACCCTCTCCTCCTACCACCCAACACTACAACCTGTGAGAGATGCACTTACATAGCCAAACTGGAAGCAGAGCTCTCTCCTCCCAAGACTGTGCTAGACAGTCAAAAGGGGAAGGTTAACACCCGCACTACACCTCAAGCAACTCATAGCCCTTCTAAACCCACACCACCAACACCCTCACATAGCAACACTAAACCCTCATATGTGGAGGTCCTTAACAGTAACCTGCCCAAGCAACAAGGACCTCCGAAGCTGAAACACGTACAAACACCAATCACAACCAAAGTGTCACATAGCTCACAACACCAGTGTGCCACCCAACAACAGCCCCTAAGGTAAGACAACATGCCCAACACTTTAGTCATAGGTGACTCTGTAATCAGGCACACTGATGTCCCACTCACCAGGCTGAACAAGGAGAAAATTACAGTCAGCTGCCTGTCGGGTGACAGGATCCGTCACATAACGCATGCACTCAAGTCAATCCACAACAAGTACAAATAGGACTCTGTCATTGTCCATGTTGGAGTGAATGACTTGAGGTGTACCTCCCTGGACTACATGACAAGAGACATGGCCCAGGCAGGTATGATCCTAGCCCTGAGTAGCATCATGCCTTCGTCCAGAATGATATCACAGTATAAGGACAAAGTGATTGACTTCAACAATTGGCTAAGCTTCTGGTGTCATTCAAAGGGCATCCAGTATCTGTCTGCCTGGGACGACATGATCGACAGACCACGATGCTTTGCCAGAGATGGTCTGCACCTGTCGCCTCTGGGATTCAGGTTACTGGCTAAGGCTCTTCCCACCCCTATAGTGCCTTTTTTAGGCAAAATTCAAAGGACAAAACCACCACCGTAACAGACACAAGCATGCAAAATCTGAAGGTAATGCTACTCAATGCTAGAAGTCTAAACCTCAAAATGCACTCTCTTGAGGCACTCCTAAAAATGGAGAACATCGATATCTGTGCAGTAACTGAGACCTGATTCAAGGCTCCAGAGGGCACCCCTGCAATACCAGGCTACAACTCTTACCACATTTTTTTGGCCACCAAACCAGGACCGAAACACTAAAGGAGGAGGAGTGTCTATATTCACTAAGGATATTCACACCACCAGGCTAGTTGCCAACACAATGCGTCAGAAATTCTCCAGGTGCAACTAACACTAGGTAAGACTGCAATCCAAATTGTAGCTTGCTACAGATCCTCCACCATGCCCCAAGATTCTCACTACACCTTTCTAAACATACTGGAAAATATTAAGATACAACCAAACACCCTAATACTGGATGATTTCAACTACTCTGCCATTAGCTGGGAAAACTACTCGAGTACCAACAACTTTGCCCAACAGTTCTTGTAATTCATAAATTCCAATGCCCTGGATCAACTAATCCATAGTCCCACCAGGGGCTCCAATATCCTAGACCTGATCATTACCAACATGGGAAATCGACGCTCCACACCTATGGTCACCCCCTCGTTGGTCAGCTCTGACCATAAGCTAATCACCCTTGACATCCACATTCCTCCCCCACACCCCAGTAAGGAAACCTCTGTAAAAAAAACTTCTCCAAAGCCAACTTCATGCTACTCAAGTCAGAAGTGACAAACTTCACAACACCTATGCAGACGGGAACTGAAAGTTCGACTGCTGAATCCTACACTAAGGCACTGTACGAGCATATCCACTCATGCATGAATCATGCCATCCCAAATAGAACCAAGATGCTCTACTCCAAAAAAAGGAAGCCAATCTGGTGGTCCCCTGCCATAACCAAACTTTACAACAAAAGGAAGAAACTGTTACAGAAAAGAGGAAAATCCAGGATGCAAACTCCCTTACCAGCCTCAGTAAGAAACTGAGATCCCTCATAAAATCCTCCAAAGCTAGTTATGAAAATAAAATTGCCAAAGATTCCAAAGACAACCACAAGGCATTCTATAGCTATGTCAAGAATCTAAATGGCAATGCTCAGATCTGCTCTGAGCTACAATAGAATGGCATTAAATATACTGATCCCAAGGATATTACCAATATCCTGGTAGATCGATTCAGTGCCAACTTCACCCCCATCTCACCCCATAAAGGGCCCATCTCAAAACCGAAAGATTTCCAAATTCTGGTAATAAAGGCCACACAAGTAAAAACCGGATTCTCCAAAGCTAAGAATACAGCATCCATAGGACCAGATGACATCCCGGGCTGTGTACTACATGAACTACAAAATGAACTGGTACCTCACCTAAGTGTCATGTTTAATCATAGCCTCACCTCAGACGTCGTGTCCACTGAGTGGTGCACAGCTACAGTTATCCCACTCTACAAGGGGGATCCACCTTGGATCCTGGAAACTACTGCCCACTCAGTATGACGAGCCTGATCTCAAAGGCCATGGAATGTATTATCATGGAACTTATAAACAAAGACATTGGCAACCTTCAAACACTGGACCCCACCCAGTTTGGGTTTGTGAAGGGCTGATCTTTTCTCCTGAACCTGACTGACTTCTTCGAATCAGTCTCCAGAGCTGTGGACGAGGGTAAGGTGGTCCATACAGCATATCTGGACCTCTTCAAGGCCTTCAACACCATCCCCCACTCTAGAATCATAGATAAACGTACCAAGCTAAGCATTATTCCCTACGTCACTCGATGGGTTGCCAACTGGCTTACTGACAGAACCCACACTGTAAAGGTAGCAGACTTCAAATCCAGCTCCAGACAAGTGACAAGTAGAGTACCTCAGGGGTCAGTCCTGGGACCGCTCTTGTTTGGCATCTACTTCTCTGAAATATAGGCCAACACTAAGGGAGTCTGGCTAACAAAGTTTGCAGATGACTGCAAACTGGGAGCCATTACTGAATCCCCAACTGATGTGGATATTCTACAAAAGGGCCTTATAGAAACAGATGATTGGTGCCAGAGCCATGGGCTCAAGCTCAATGCAAAGAAATGTATAGTTATCCTCTTTAGGAGAAAACATGTACCTGTGAATTACCACATAGGTGGCAGTACACTAAACACTGAAAGTGTGATAAGAGACTTAGGGACACAGGTGGACAGTGGTCTCACCTTCGATAACCACATCGTTACAACAGCCAGGAAATCCTTCTATGTGGCACACCTCATCACTAAGGACTTTACATCCAGAAAAAAGGAGGTCATTGTCCCACTGTACTCATCCCTCATTAGACCCATTATAGAATACAATGCCTCGTTTGGTATGTACCTCTCAAGACATCTGCAACAACTGGAAAGGCCGCAGAAATACCTCACTAAAAGCATCACAGGCCTAAAGCAGATGCCCTATGCGGACCATCTAAAAAAAACTCCACCTATACTCTGTCGCATATCGTCTACTCAGAGGCGATCTCTGCTTAACATACAAGAAATCCCAATCCCTCAGACTCGCACACTCCAGGGATCTAAACCTTGTCATCAAAATGAACAAAACATGCTGGAGGGATAGGTTCCAGACCCAGAGACTCCCCAGACTCTGGAAAAGACTGCCCATACATGTCAAGCAGAGTGCCTCTTTGGCCCTCTTCAAAAGGAACCTTGATGACTGGATGGGAGATAGGAAATTCACCCCGGGTATCATGTCAGTCGCCCTGCTAGACAGGGGTCCAGGGAAGTAAATACTGTGGGAAGAAATAGCCAGGGAATTGTTATGGCTACGGGTGTATAGGCCCTAGGGCCGATAGCCTAGTACCAACCTATGAACCTATGAAATGTGGATAAAACCTGAAATAAAGGGGGAACAGCAGCTCCAAAATAGGAAGAGATTTTAAATGTTACACGTAAAAAAAATTAAAAAGTAAGTTAAATAAGATTTGTGTTGGCATGAATTTTCTGAAGGAAAAAAAGTCTGAAAGTCAAATGTATGTCATTATTTAGTGATTTCAATCCTGAATGACTGGCAAGAAACCATTTTATCAGTAAGGAACCAAAAAATAAAGCAAATATCTAGATATATTTCTAAATAATATATTTTTTGATGTAAAATGTTTCCTCTAACACCATTTACATATACTACAGAAACTTTGAAACATTAGGCGGAAGTATTTTACCTCAAAAATATATAAAAAGTAATATAGTAATAAAAGACATTTTAAGTAAGAAAAACAACAATTTTACAGAGCCCACTCTCTAAGTGCAATAATGCCCTTCAGGGTATGTGTCAATGTGTAATTAATGTCCTTCAAGGGGTGGAGGCCTACTGCCTGCAGCATCGGGCTTCACAACACCCCCAGGCAGGCATTAATTACACACCCTGTCAGGCATTATTGCTTGCATAGTTCTGTTTACCTGGGGGAAAAAAGCTCTTTGTACTGAGGTGTTCAGCAGGCATGTCAGAAAAGACTTCTGAACGTTTTCATGCAGTCCCAGCCTGTGTAGGAGATCCCTTACCCAAAAGAGATTCCAAACACCTTGAAAATGATTATACAAAGATAAGCAAGTCATCTAAATACAGAAAAATGTGGCTAGTCTGCAGTGGGCTATCAAAGGAGCAAGACACTATGTGAACACTCTTGGAGCAGTGGATTGCCCACTGAGTAAGTCAGAGAATTGATAATGTGATCCAGACATACAAAACCTTATGAAAAGCCTGAAATCTGGATGAATAGGTATGTGATGATGTGCATTGTTTAAAAAAAAAAAGTTATGTACTCACCATAACATTCCATCTGAGTAGTTATACTTCATTTTCTGCAACCTGTGGGTATTCGGAGCCATATCGGATCCGAGTTGGCAACTTTTTCCAAGCATTTGCTCCAAGCTCCTCCCCTTAACCATA
Organism: Protopterus annectens; assembly: GCF_019279795.1. Taxonomy (NCBI): domain Eukaryota; kingdom Metazoa; phylum Chordata; order Ceratodontiformes; family Protopteridae; genus Protopterus; species Protopterus annectens. Next base: position 568,447,840 of record NC_056729.1, read on the forward strand.
ATTCCTCACATCTCCTACCTTCCCTCAGATCAAGTTTGCCACTATCCAAACTATCAGCAACTCAATAACATCACTAACCTAGAACAGATTCGGAGGAAGGATGGTGGGATGGTTTCAGAAAATGAAATATAACTACTCAGATGGAGCGTTATGGTGAGTACATAACTTCTTTATCTGAAGTAGTTAACTTCATTTATCTGCAACCTGTGGGACAGGGTCCCCAGCTACCAAAAACTCCTGGGAGGCCCTCATGAAAGGATATTCCTGAGCACCGCACAGCCAAAGGATGCTCTCCCTCTACAAATCAAATCCAACTTATAATGAGAAATAAATGTATGTGACCTTGCCTAGGTTGCTGCTGCACAGATATCATCCAGTGAAACCCTAGACCAAAAAGCAGAAGTTGCCATAGATCTGGTAGAATGAGCTTTAACAGGACCAGACGGGGACAGACCTTTGTCCTTATAGACTTGCAGTATACACTGTGCAATCCGTCTAGCTAAGGAGACCTTAGATATGGGTTTGCCCAAAAAGGGTCTAGAAAAGGACACGAATAACTGGTCAGACTTACAAAAGGGTTTAGTTCTATGTAAATAGAAATGAAGTTGTCTATGAACATCCAGCAAATGCAGTTTATATTCACCCTTGTTCTGAAATTTGGAAAGAAAACAGGCAGGTTAATCGTCTGATTAATATTTGATTTAGAGGCAACTTTCAGTAAGAAGGAAGGGTTCGTGCAGAGCGAGACCCTGTCTTTATGAAAGATCAAGTAAGGGGGCATGGCAGACAAAGCTTGAATCTCAGAAACTCTCCTGGCCGAAGTAATGACCACTAGGAAAGCTGTTTTCCAGGATAAGAATTTCAAATCTAAGGACGCTGCTGGTTTGAAGGGGGGCACAACTAATGCCTGCAGAACTTGGGTAAGGTTCCAAGGAGGGACTGAGTCCTTAACCAGAGGGCGCAAAAGAAAGGTGCCTTTCAGAAAAGCTTTATACAGTCTCAAAGAGGCCAGAGCATTCATATTTTCGCTGACATGACAGTTAGAGATGGCCGCCAGTTGCACTTTTACCATGGAGGAACTAGCCCCTTGTTGGAAAATATTGGACAAAAACTCCAACACTGCAGGAACTGGGGCTGTAAAGGGATCTAGGTTCCTCTGAGAAACCCAAATAGAGAAGCATTTCCATTTGCTGTGATAAACCTTCCTAGTGGAACCTTTGTGGGATGCCACCAGAATAGTCTTTACTGAAGATGACAGACTGGGAGTCCTAGCAATCAGAGGAACTGGAGCAACCAAGCCGTCAGCTTGAGGCTGCCCAGGTTGGGCGGACAGATGCTCGAGGGATGAGGGATGAGGGATGAGAGATGAGAGATGAGATCTGGGCAAGGATCCAGAATCCGAGGAGGAGTTAGAACATGAGACCAGAGGAAGGGGAACCACATGTGACGAGGCCAGAATGGGGCAATGAGGATAACTTTGCACCACAGTTGGCAAGCTTTCTGAAGAAACTTCAGAATGAGAGGTAACGGGGGGTAAGCATACAGTAACCCGGGAGGTCAAGCATGGATGAGAGCGTCTATGGGGGAGTCCCCTGGTGAGGGGAACAGAGTGAAGAACTTGCTGCACTTCGCATTGGAAGGAGATGCAAAGAGATCGCAGCAAGGTTGACCCCATGCAAGGAAGATCTCCTCCGCTATCGATTGTTTCAGGGACCACTCATATGGCATTAGAATAGCCCGACTCAGTCTGTCCGCAAAAATGCTGGGAGCATCCCAGGATGTGCGTTGCAATCAGAAAACGACTGGTGTAGATTGCCCATGCCCACACTCTCATAGCCTCGCAACAGAAAGGGTAAGTTCTGGTTCCTCCTTGTTTGTTGATGTACCAGACAACAGATAGGCAAGGTTCAAATGACAAATTCACCACCGTAACAGGTACAAGCAAGCAAAATCTGAGGGTAATGCTACTCAATGCTAGAAGTCTAAACCTCAAAATGCACTCACTCGAGGCACTCCTTAAAATGGAGAACACTGACATCTGTGCAGTGACAGAGACCTGGTTCAAAGCTTCAGAGAGCACCCCTGCATTACCAGGCTTCAATTCATACCACACCTTTCGGCCACCTAACCCAGAAAGAAGCACTAAAGGTGGAGGCGTGTCCATATTCATTAAGGATATCCACACCTCCAGGCTAGTTGCACAGCATAATGCATCCGAGATTATCCAAGTGCAACTAACTCTGGGCAAGACTGCAATCCAAATTGTAGCTTGCTACAGACCCCCCACCATGCCCCAGGATTCACACTCCTCATTTCTTGATACACTGGAAAGTATTAGGGTACAACCCAACACCCTAATAATGGGCGATTTCAACTATCCCACCATTAACTGGGAAAACTACTTATGTACCAACTCTTTTGCTCAACGTTTTCTAGAATTCATAAATTCCAACGCCTTGGATCAACTTATTCACACCCCCACCAGGGGCAGCAATATCCTAGACCTGGTCATTACCAACATGGGAAACTGGTGTTCCACACCAGAGGTCAATTCCTCATTGGTCAGATCTGACCACAAGCTTATCAGCCTAGACATCCACATCCCACCCCCAGCCCCAATTAGGGAAACCATCGTAAAAAACTTCTCAAAAGCCAACTTCACACTTCTTAAAACAGAAGTGGCAAACTTCATGACACCCACGCAGACGGACAATAGAGGTATGACTGCCGAATCCTACACAAATGCACTTTATAAGCACTTACACGAGTGCATGGATCATGCTATCCCTAATAGAACCAAGATGTTATCCTCCAAAAAAAGGAAGAAAATTTGGTGGTCCTCTGCCATAAACAAACTCTACAACAAAAGAAAGAAACTGTTGCAAAAAAGAGTAAAATCCCATGACTGGAGGAACTCCCTGGTCAACCTCAGTAAGAAGCTGAGATCCCTCATAAAATCCTCCAAAGCTAGTTACGAAAACAAAATTGCCACTGACTCTAAAGACAACCACAAAGCATTCTAAAGCTATGTCAAGAATCTAAATGGGAACACTCAGATCTGCTCTGAGTTACAGCATAATGGCACTAAATATACAGAACCAACTGATATTGCCAACATCCTAGCAGATAGGTTCAGTGCTAACTTTACCCCCCTCTCACCCCCTAGAGGGCCCATCTCTATACCAGAAGAATGCAACGTTCCTATAATCACGGCTGCACAGGTAAAAAACACACTCTCCAAAGCCAAGAACACAGCATCCATGGGACCTGACAATATCCCAGGCTGCGTTCTACATGAACTACAGAATGAACTGGCACCCTACCTAAGCACCATGTTCAATCATAGCCTCACCTCAGGCTTTGTACCCACTGAATGGCACACCGTGACAGTTATCCCACTCCACAAAGGGGGAGCCACGACGGACTCTGGGAACTACCGCCCCATTAGCCTGATGAGCCTGGTCTGCAAGGCCATGGAACGTATCCTCATGGAACTCAAACAAAGACATTGGTAATCTCCAAACTCTGGACCCTACTCAGTTTGGATTTGTAAAAGGCAGATCATGTCTCCTAAACCTGATTGACTTCTTTGAAGCAGTCACCAAAGCCATAGATGAGGGTAAAATGGTTCACACAGCTTATCTAGATCTTGCCAAGGCTTTCGACACCATCCCCCACTCTGGAATTATAGATAAGCTCACTAAACTAGGTATAAATCCCTGTTTCACAAGATGGGTTGCCAACTGGCTCATGGACAGAACCCACACTGTGAAAGTAGCAGATTCCAAATCCAACATCAGACCAGTGACAAGTGGAGTACCACAGGGTTCAGTACTGGGTCCTCTCCTGTTTGGTATCTACTTCTCTGAAGTGCAGGCCAACACAGAAGGTCTTTGGCTAACAAAGTTTGCAGATGACTGCAAACTAGGAGCCATAATCAAAACTCCTAACGATGTGGACAAACTACAAAAGGGCCTCACTGAGACAGATACCTGGTGTCAAAGCCATGGCCTGAAGCTCAATGCCAAAAAGTGTATTGTCATCCCCTTTGGTAAAAACTCTGTACCCATGAACTACCACATAGCTGGTAGTCTACTTAATGCCGAAAATGTGATAAGAGACCTTGGGACACAGGTGGACAGTAGTCTCTCCTTTGATAATCACATCACCACAGTGGTCAGGAAATCCTTCTCGTGGCTCATCTCATCACAAAAGGATTCTCATCCAGAAAAAAAGAGGTCATTGTTCCCCTCTACTCATCACTCATTAGACCCATTATAGAGTACAACGCCCCTTTTGGTATGTACCTCACAAGACATCTACAACAACTGGAAAGACCACAGAAATACCTCACAAAGATGATTACTGGCCTCAAACAGATGCCCTATGCAGACCGTCTCAAAAAGCTACAGCTTTACTCCATCGCATATCGCCTACTCAGGGGCAATCTCTGCCTAACATGCAAAGCTATGTCAAACCCAGAGCTGTTGGACATGCTCCACTTAAAGAAATCCCAATCCCTCCGAGCTACACGCTCTAGGGACCTTAACCTCGTCACCACAATAAACAGAACATGCTGGAGGGATAGATTCCTGTCCCAGAGACTTCCCATACTCTGGAACAGACTACCTATCTATGTCAAACAGAGCTCCTCATTAGCACTCCAAGAAAAATCTTGATGATTGGATGGGAAATGGGAAATTCACCCCGGGGATCACTTCTGTGGCTCTGCTCAACAGGGGCACAGGAAAATAATTTTCTTGGGTGGCGAAAGCCAGGGTACATTTTTTGGCTAGGCTTGTATGGGCCCTAGGGCCGATAGCCTAGTACCTACCTATGAACCTATGATATGTTGTCTGACTGAACTGCAATTGTCCCCGGGGGAAGAACAGTATGAAAGGCTTGCAACGTTAAAAGCACTGCCCTCATCTCCAGAACACGGATATGCAATCTGGTTGGTCTGGGACCACGTGCCTTGGACCGTCCTCTCCAAATAGTGCCCCCCCACCCAAGGTAGGAGGGCATCCGTGGTCACTGTGGCTTGGGCTGTGGGTGCTATGAAGGGTCACCCTGCCAAGATTTCCAGCAAATGGAGCCACCAGAAAAGAGACATTTTGCAGGCTCTGCTGATTCGAATTGGATAGTCCATGGGGAGGTCTAGCCAAGACCACTGTACTGCCAGGGTCCACTGAAGCACCTGCATGTGAAGGCGTGCACAGAGAAGGATTGAGATTGCTGCGGCCATGGAGCCTAGGGCTCAGAGAATATCACTCGCCATTGGCAGCCTGGGGCCAAGGATCACTGATACATGGGCCCGTAGGCTCTGGACCCTGTCTCAAGTTAGAAAGACTTTCAATTGTAGAGTGTCCAGCCGTGCCCCTATAAATTCCAAGGTCTGTGTTGGGTTCAAGCGGGACTTGGAGATGTTAATGGCAATCCCTAGGTTGATTGCAAGATGCAGGAAGGAGTCTCTGGTCATGCAAAGAAGACGCTTGGTGGCAGCAGCAAGGAGCCAATCGTCTAGGTAAGGAAACACCTGACTTCCCTGAAGCCTCAGGTGAGCCGCTACGACTGCCTTAATGTTGGTGAAAACCCTGGGGGCTGTGGTGAGACAAAAGGGTAGGGCTCTGAACTGGAAATGATTGACTCCCAGCCGAAAGCGAAGGAATCTCCTGGAGTTTCTGTGAATCTTGATATGGTAGTAAGCGTCCTGAATGTCTATCAAGCACATCCAGTCGCATTCTCGGAGGTAAGGTAAAATGGACTGCAAGGTGACCATCCGGAATTTCTGCTTGGCTACATTCAGGCTCAGCATTGACAGGTCCAATATCGACCTGAGGTCCCCCGTCTTTTTTGGCACTAAAAAGAACCTGGAGTAAACGTCTAATCCGGACTGATCTGGGGGAACTGGTTCGATTGCGAAGCAGCTTTGAAATTTCTTGCACTGCCAACTCCCTTTCAGCGGGTGGAACATCCGGGAGGCACTTTGGCTGGACGGGTGGGGCAACGAACTGGATGGAGTAGCCTCTGGATATTATTTGGAGCATCCAACAGTCCCTTCAGGGTTGCTGCATGGGTCTGTCCGAGAAGGTCTCCCTAGACCCAAAGTTCCTCGGCCCCCCTCTGCCTCTGGGGCAGCGTCTGTCTTGTTCCCCTCTAACTCTAGGGGATGAGTTGTCCTGAGAGCCCCGGGAAAACTGAGATTTTCAGAACCACATCTTCTTTTGCCCTCTCTGATTCCTAGAAAAGGATCTTTGAGAGCTAGAGAAGCGGACTCTGACGGCAGACAGAGTCTTCCCGTCCTTATCGCTCTGGACCAGGGTGTCATGTACTGTCTTCCCGAACAGGAAAGAACCATCAAAGGGAGTATTTGTGAATGATGCCTTGAAGGGTCTGCGAACTGACATAGTCTGAGCCAAGCGTGTCGCCCCATAGCTACACCGGTCCCAGCCACCCTAGCTGGTCCTTCCATGGCATGGGAAAGAAGACAAATGGACGTGTTTGATACAGATTTGAGACTCGACATTTTTGCTGAGAACAGCCGCTTGTCCTCTGGTGACAAAGACCCTGGGGGCGACACAGCAAACTCTGTGACTAGGTCTCGCTGAAGTCGTATGATATGTGTCAAATAATTCAGCGCTCGTATAGAAAATGTCACTGAAGAAAAAACTCGCTTCCCAAATCAATCCACTGCCCTAGACTCCTTGTCCGGAGGGTGGACCAAAGAACTTTCCTGTGCCAGTTCTCTCTTGGTGGCAGCTGCAACCACCATAGCATCCACCAGGGATCCCTTGTACCAGGCCTGTCTGTCTGAGGGAGAAGAGAAAATCCTGTCTGGGCATTTAGGTATTGGCTCTATGGTGTCAGGCTCCTTCCATGCCCATGTGGTAATGAGATCCACTAAGGGATCCACAGGAGAGGACACCCAGGATGTAGATGGGCCCATGCCAAAGGCCTCCAGGAATACTGACTCATCCGTATAGGGTGCTGAGGCTGACCAACCTCCCCTCTGGTGGAGGATCTCCATGATGTCTCCAAAGGAGACATTCTTGGGAGGTGACCTGGGGGAGCCCTCACCTTCATCTAAGTCAGTATCTTCTGTGAGGGACTCGGGGGAGTCCATGTGCCTCCTTTTACGTGAGTGCTTACAGGGACCCTCTTCAGTGGGACTCTCTTAAGAGGGCTCATAAGTCACGGGGGGGTTCCATGATGGGATCCACCTGGGGGTCCTCTAGCACGGGCTGTCCCTGAGACAAGCTGATGGGAGTCATGACCAAATCTATGGTAGCCTGGGTGGAGTCCAAGGCAATGAGCTGGGGTCTCAATACTTGGGAGAGAAACCTCTCCACCACGTCAAACGCCGATGGAGAGCGCACCTCCTTAGCAACAAACAAGGAGGAAGCTCTCCCCGGCTCCGCCGTGAGGATCGGGGCTGTGGCGGAGGTAGCTGGGGTTCCGAAGAAACAGCTCAAATCCGACAATGTCAGAGCCGAAGACACCTCCGTTCCCTCAGATCAGATTCCCTGTTCTCGGCCCCGAGAATTGCTCAGATCTTAACAGATCTGATTCAAGGAACTCAAGGTAATCACCGGCGTTGAGGTTGGAGGAACCGTCGGTGCTGAACCCCACAGCTCCGAGGATCATCAGATCCATAAACCCCAAAACTGCAGATTGGATCAAGGAAGGAGAAATTGGATGGAAGAAGGGCATGGAGGTCCCCTCTCCAGCTGGGGAGGGGCCTGGCAAGACTCCCATTTGGATCGGAGTCCGAATGAACCTCCGCATCATCCTGTCCATATCTAGCTCTGACAGACTCCAAGTTGCATGTGAGGAGGTGACAGACTCGGATCTGGCTGGTTGGTGCAATGACCTCAATGAAGGCCTCAGGTCTGAGGGCTCAGTCGGCTCTGGGGTAAACCTCGAGGAGTGAAGCCGAGGAGATGTAGTTCTCATCACTTTGGTAGGTGGGCTAGGGAAGGGCTCCCGCTCTGGAGACCGCTTGTGGTGCCTATCCCCTCTATTGCCCTCGTCTTTCTTCTCCTTTTCTTTTCCTTTAGTTCTCACTTCAGTAGGCTTAGTGGGAGGTTGAGTCCCAGCCTGGGGGGGGCGGTTGATCAGCTACTGGAGCCGAGGTCGCCGTGTCCAAAGCAGAAATTGGTAGAAGGCCCTTAGTTACCAGCCTTGCCTTCCTTTCCTTTAAGGCCCTAGGGTTGAACCCTGCACACACACTACAAGGTAAGGCCAGATGGGGAACACCCACACAAATAACACACAGAGTATGGCCATCAGCCGGTGAAAGCTTGTGGCCACACACTGTGCATTTTTTAAAAGTTGGTTTTGGCTGCTCAGCCATAACAAAAACCAACTCAGACAAAATTTAAACCAAAACAATGACACACACACTAATGTTGGATTAGGCCTACTACACTACCTTACTAACTTTAACTTTTTTTTTTTAAAACAAAAAAAAATGATGAACAGTGAAGGGGAGGAGAGGGTTAATTAACGACCACACACACTCACTAAATATACCAGAAAAAACTTCCACTTACTATACCCAACTTGGAGCTAAAGAGACCACGATGCACATGCATGAAGTGGTAAACGAGATCTGGGGGAAGGTAGGCAATGTGAGGGATTATGAGTAAGGGGAGGAGCTTGGAGCAGATGCTTGGAAAAAGTTGCCAGCTTGGATCCGAATACCCACAGGTTGCAGATAACTGAAGTTAACTACTTCAGATTTTAAGTTCACTAAGAAACTCAAATAAGGAAGGGATAACAGGTTGTGAAGTGAAAACATGTTGAACTTGGGCACTATCACAGATTGATCCAAGAAGGAAATATCCGAATTGGTCTTTTCTTTTCTTTGGCAACAGGAACATTCTTGAATAAAATCCTGCTCCTAAAAATAGAGGAAGAACAGCTTCAATTAACCAAAGTCAACAAATGTTGCAAGACAGAAGGAAAGAGAAGAGTTTGATATGGTGGATGCGGAGGAATCCCCTGGGAAGGAGGGAGAGCCCCCCATTGTCATATGTAGCCTGGATGGATCACATTCAGGACCCTTTTGGCTGAAACAATCGGTTGCCAAAGACAGACATGGACAGTCAGACTTTTTGGGAAGATTAAGGGTCTGCCAGTCTGGGGTAGGGTTAAGGCCCTTCATATAGTCATTCTGACTTATTTTGATGGTCTGTTCTGGGGGGGGGGGTCCTGCTTTATTTTTCGAACCCCTGCCACTGCTTTTTAAATGTCTGTTTACCAGAATTCTGCTGAGACTGTTTATTTTGTTTTTTTGCCAAAGTTAGATGAGGGGGCAGATAATCCCTTGGAAAACTTTGAGAAGGAGGGCTAAAAAAGATTCACAGACTCAGCTTTCACCTCTCATCACACATTTTGATGACTTCTTCAGCAGAAGGTCTAATAAATTTGTCTAATGTAGAATTCAAAATGACATTTCTGATATTTTCTGGGAGGTTCTGAAAACACAGTCAGGCAAACATCCTCAAAACAGTTCCAGTGGCAGCAGCCCTTGAGGTTGTCTTCACAGAATCATAAACACATTTTGAGCAAAGAGTAATGACTTGTGAAGCAGTATAAACTAAATTACAGAAAGCAGACTTCAAGAGGAATCTGATGCCAAACTATCTCTCATACTTTCACAGGATAAACTTCAACACATGACACTGACAGTTTAGAATGTTAAAAATTAAAGTTGCAGAAGCACACACTGTTTTCACAAACTTGCCAAAAGCCTCCTCATCCTTTTCAGGAGAGAGATAAGAATTAAAGTGTTTAGCAGCAGCTGGATTCATTAAAGCTAGAGCTGCTGGGTCAGGTCTGGGATTAGTGTATAAAATACTGAAAACTTTATATAACCTATTTGCTGTTTAGGGGCAGCAGGCTGACAGGGAAATTAGAGATTGTGACAAAAACATCATCCAAAGCAGAGAAAAAAAACAGGAGCAATAGATTAAGGCTCTGGAAATTCCACTTATAACAAATTATATTTTCCGAGGAACTGAGAAACCTCATTATTTCCCCACTAAAAACAATAATTCATCCTACAGGTTCACATTTTTGAACCTCTTCAGTGAAACAGGCATCCCTTTATCTTTTACCAGAATCTACTTTACAAGATCCTAAGCCAGGCCTAATACATTACTTCTGTCCAGAGTAACCAATACAGGAGAAGACAAATGTTTAGTTTTTTGAAGAAATACACCCAGTATTGTCAGCAACAAATTTTCCAGGGACAGGTATAACATTCTGGCTAAGAACGGGCACCTTCACTGCTACTTCATCCAAGACCGATAAGACTGGCTTCAATCAACCACTAAGAGGACCCCAACAGCCTCAGAGAATGTATCTAACTCCCAAGTCCATGGTGGCTGTAGGGACTGCAACAGAGGGATCCAAAAAAAAGAGCTTCTTCAGAGGAACTAGTTTGCCCACCCACTTGTGGCTGAGGCAACTCTCCTCCCTACTACAGTGGCAAATACTGCTTAACAATCTTTTTCTTTTTGTGGTTGGAAGAAGTTCCAACTGAGAAAATGTTAGACTGTTTCATGGCCAAGTTGAAAATGGTGCTTGATTTGCAGGAAAGCTTAGCAGCAATAGTCAGTAAAACAGAAAAGTAGCACAAAAAAGAAAAGTACCCCCCCCCCCACGGAAAAAAACATAGTAACAAGCACTTTCCCCAGTTTCAAAAAGTAAAATAACAAGTTTCCCCCACAGAAAAAGTAAAGTAGTTTTAAACAACTTTTTAACCACAAAAGCAAAAATAAGCACCCATTTAAAAGCACTTGTAAGTCATGGGACAGTCAACAAAAAGTTCTCCCAGCTTTAAAGTACTTCTTTTTCAAAACAAAAAAAAGTAAGTTTTCTGTGAGAAAAAAAGGTAAGTTTTCTGTGAGAAAAAAAAAGTAAAGTGGAAGGCTCCTCTCCAAAAGGAGCTTGTCTGTTCAGCAATGAACAGTGGATTTTCTCACCAGGCCACATAGCTACAATGGTACAGTGTTAGCTGCAGTCGATCCTCAAAAGCCCACAAAGGAGCACTCTTCTCAGTGGCAGAAAAGTTCTGAAATGCTTGGCGTCAAAACCTTATTTTAAGTCAGCTCAGATTGAGATGGCTAATGTTTTGGACATATGGAAGTTATCCTGAAGCTGATTGGGTATTATATTTTATGCAGGATGTAAACCCATATAGCTTAGACTACAGCAGCAGTAATCATAATGATGAAAATCTTGAAGTAGACAGAACTTCTTGATGTAGGGCCATAACTGGGGGAGCAGTACAGCTGTTTAAGTTGCATTTACCAATAACAGTAGATATTCAAATTCCTCACTAGTGCAGTAGCCTTTAGGTTATATGCATTGTGTCCTGCCCAGGACAAAACAACAGATCAGCTTCCAAAAGCTCTGGCTCTCTCCATCATCTTCACTCTGACTGCTGATTGGTCAGCCCTTTGGAGAGAAATCAGCAGTCATAGTGAAGCGTGCTTTGGGACTTTCTTGCCTGTAAGTAAAGCAGCGTACTCGTCCTGAAAGTGAAAAAAGGTAGAATGCTATCAAACTATCTCAACCAGTAACTATATACACAAGAAGGGGGATGGAGAGAGGGTGCAGCTACTGCATCCAGACTTTTCTTCTATTGGTATATAGTACAGAGGCATTAGTCTCAACTATTCAGATTTTTGCTTCATATTTTTCATCTGTTTCTCATAAAATTTGTGGTTTTCTGACAAATCACTGAGGAATGAAGTCACTAAATAATGACATACATTTCAGTTTCAGATTTTCTTTTCTTCAGACAATGCACAATAACACAAATATTATTACTCAGCTTTCTAAGCTTATAAGAGCAACATTTACAACTGGTCCCTTTTTGCATACTTTGCCCCCCCCCCTTTATATATGACTTTGTCCACATTTCTTGAGAGGTATGTAAGGAGGGCAGAGCAAATTCAATGAAAATCAGGTACATTATGCCAAACTAAAGAAACTTACCTGATTTTCCTTGTATTTTTGCACTGTCTCTCTCATATCTCACAACTGTCCAAATGTTACAATTAAAAAAAAAAAAGCGATCTTTCTTCCTCAGTTGTTTGTTTTCCACAGCACTGATGTACTGTGCAAGTGTGGGAATGTAAACCCCATACGCATGCACAGTACATGAGGCTTTACCCAAGTGATCAAACCACGCCAACCATGGGTAAATCCTCAACATACCCACACTCACTCGTCAGTTATTGTTTAATAATTCCCGGAACCTCACAGCAACTCTGGAGATCCATTATCAGAGAAAGCTGTAGTTTTGTAAGCATTTCATACAGGTTCAAGTGCAGCAGCCAGCTTGACTTCACAGAGGTAAATATTGCAACATATCTTTTTTTAACCACTTCATTTGGCACACCTTTCCAGTCAAATTTTAAGTATCAGTAATCCAAATCAGAAGATTTGTATCAGCATTTTCAGGGAGACACATTTCTCAACAGGACACCAGTGACATTCAAGATGTAAGACAGTAAACTCCACATAGAAGGCCACTGCAGACGACTCAAGTTACTCACTAAGTAAGCATTCCACTTTCTCTTAACATGGATTTCTTAATTAAATCGGCCAGTAAATGCTTAGAAAGTCTTGATATTTCTACAGTTGAATCACCTAATGTGGTGTGGTTACAAATAATGAATTGGGTTATAAAACACTGTACACAATGTGACAGCAAAGTTTTCTCCAAGCAAACTGCTAAATTTCAGATTATTTGTAAAGCTATGCTAGGTATGCATAATTATGTGCTGTAATAACAATTCCGTACTGAAGGCAACAGTGTTAATGTTATTCAGACAGTAATACCAGTAAGTGCAGTGACCACAGCTGATGAATTACAAACTTTGGTAGGAAAACTGGATGCTTCACGGAAAAAGGTTCACCCAGATTTATTAAGTGATTACGACATGTTTCTGTCCAAATGGAATAGAACAGATAATACTGAAGGTGAGCAAGACAAGCTGGTAAAGAGCTATAAAAAGGCTTGAAGACAAGGATAGGTATATAACATTTTGACAGGATGCAGGGGAACCTGTGAGTGGGATAAGAGAATTTATTAAGACTTATAAACAGTACTTAAAATCAACTGCAAAAGACATGAGAGATCAAAGACTTACTAATCAAGAACTTCCAAAAAGATAGAGCCACCATACAGTGACCTGAAATTACTGTTTATTAAACAGACATAAAAACAACAAAAAACAGACTGGTTTCAGCCGGATATTATCACAGCCTTCCTCGGTGTTAAATAGATAAATCATTTGTTGTCTATTATATATACCCAACTTGTAGCTAATTGGCTGATCCTAAAATTGTTCATTGAGACCAGGCGGGAATAATCCCCCTAGTTTAACTACCCACTTTTTTCTTTTGCATTCAAAATGTTGTGCCAGCCAGTTTTATTAGAGCGGTTGCCTTGGATAATGTCAATAATCATAAAAGAAAATCTGGCAGTCTGGTGTACTAAATGGTGCTTATAAAGTGCATTGTTAGCTTTTTTATTTTTAATATTGCTAATGTGTTCCGATATTCTTAATCTCATGGGATGGGAAGTTTGCCCTATATAAAATGAACCGCAATTACATGTGGCCAGATATATGAGCCAATCAATACTACAATTAGCAAAAAAGTGGACATCATAAACTACTGCACAGTTTCTGCTAGAAAACTGTTTAGATTTCTGTACATATACACAATTAGTACAATGTCCACAAGGGAAACAACCCATCAAGAGTTCCCCAGTTAGTGTAGTTTGTAAATGATGAGACTCATTGTATACATAACCATGTTTATAATGACTGAAAAAAGAACTGAGATTTTTACCTTTACGAAATGAGAATAAACACTTATCTGGTATAATGTTGGCAACATCATTGTCACATTGTAAGATATTCCAATGTTTATGTACACTTTGAACAAGTAAATCTGAGTTCCTGGCATAGGTGGTTATGAACCTGATTGGTTGTGATTTGGTGATGTTTTGATCTTTGTAACTTAAAAGTTCCTCTCTATCAAGTGTATTTGCATGTCTACTGGCACTCACAACATGTCCCATGTTGTACTCTCTAGATCTAAATCTATTTGTCAATTCCATCCTCTGTTGTTGAAATGAGGTGTCCAGAGAGCAAATCCTTTTTATTCTAATTGTGATTTTGGAATGTTACAGGCAATATGTGGAGGATGAAAACTGGACGCATGAAGGATGGTATTGTATTGGGGGTATTTCCTGAAGACTTCAGTACTGAGTGTGTGATCAGGGAGTCTGTTAATTAGTACATCCAAAAAAGTAATGGTGTTTAAATCATGATGTACCGTGAATTGTAGACCCCATGGATTACTATTCAAATAAGACAGGAAGTTCATAAGATGGTGTATATCCCCCTTCCATACCATCCAACAGTCGTCCAAGTAACGTCTCCAAATATCAATGTGTTCCAAATAAATGTTATTGTCGTGATCATAAATTACATGTTTTTCAACAAAGGCTATAAATAGATCAGCATATATCGGAGCAAACGAAGCTCCCATTGCTGTGCCTTTTGTTTGCCAATAACAGTTGTCTTGATAGAAGAAGATGTTACTCTGAAGAACATATTCAGCTAAACAAACCAAAAAATCATTAAAGTCTGGTTGATATAAATCAGCCACTTAAAGCCAATAAGCCAATGCCTCTAGACCCCCTTTGTGTGGAATGTTAGTATATAGAGCACTTACATCAAGGGTCACATGAGTCAACCAGGTTCCAACTGGGTGTCAGAAATAATTTGTAGAAAATTGGTTGTATCTTGCAAACGTGATCGTACCAAACTCAATAATGGTTTAAGATGTTTAGTGAGATACAGAGAAAGAGGTTCGGTGATATACCCTTTACCTGATACAATGGGTCTACCAGGTGGGTTAGTGGGGTCTTTATGGATTTTTGGTAAAAAGTAAATGTATTGATCCACTATATCCTGTGTTATAAGTTGATGCATGATGTCTTTGGTAATAATCCCTTCATCCTCAGCCCAACCCAAAAATTCATCAATTTGTTTTTTGAAACGAAAATTGGGATTAATGGGCATTAAAGAATAATATCTTTGGTTCGAAAGTTGTCTCCGAGCTTCATTGTCATAATCACACCGATTCATGACAACTACAGCCCCACCTTTGTCAGATGAAATAATTACTAGATCTCTGTTTTTCTGTAACTCCAAAATAGCCTGTTTATCAGCCAAAGTAATGTTATTGAAACGTACATCAGAACCAGAAAAATGAAGATCTTTGAGAATACTGTTTTGGAAATGATGTACCAGAGGATGCATGGGAGGAACAAAACTAGATTTATGATAAATAAATTTGTCATAACTATAATTACTATCAGTATCACCAAAGTACAATCTGAGATTCAAATGTCTACAAAATGATATAACATCTTGTGCCAATCTATCTTCAGGAACCAAAAAAACGGGTATAAAAGTTAACCCTTTATTAAGAACTGACAAATGAGCAGATCAAAATCAGACAAATTTAGAACATTGGTATTATCAATTACATTCAATTCTTCATTACCATTTTCAATAAAGTTTGAATATCGCTGGTACTTCTTGTCTTTGTGCCCCCCCCCCATTTGTATCTAGGCCTAAAGGGATTGGCCCAGGTGTCCTTTTGGGGGACGGTGACCCTGATACTGCCTGTGCTTCACTGTCAATATAAGATGAAAGCTCATCTGTCGATGAGCCAGTATCCGCATTACGTTTCCTGAGAATAGAGCAAGGTCTCTCTCTCTTGGGAGTTCTGTTGGGCTGGGATGTGAATCTAACATGTTTAGTAGAATTGGAAAATGGGTTATCCCCAAGGTAGTCTGCCTGATCCCTTTGGAATTTTTTAATTGTTCTGACTTTTAATTGTTCTTCTAACTTATTGAGATCAGTAACAACCTTATTCAATTGCATATTAAAAAAAGGTTGAGCTTCAAATTGTTTAACTTCATCAACCAGCTTGTTGACTGCACTTACCGATGACCCGATCATAAAATTTAGATAATGCTTCAACAAAGGCCATGGAAGCTTGTTGTTGAATACCAGACCACTGGTTGTTGAGTTCTGCATCAGCTTCCCCAACATGTGGTTAAATATATATTCTTAAACCTCTAGGTGTTATGCCTTTCGCAATATATGCCTTGAACAGTTTTGAATGCCAAACATTCGATCAAAGAGATCTCAAATGTTTGTGTAATTGTTCAAAGGCAATGGCACAGGTAGATTCAGGTCCTAAATGATCAATTGGATCCATGGTGTTCTGTGTAGAGGAACCAAAGAAAAATGTGTGTAAGGCACTCAAAACGAAACCCAAAACCAATAAAAGTAGAGCCTCCAGCCAAAGAACACCTCGTCAGGTTATTTAAAGAACTTTTTTATTCACACAAAAAGAACGCCATATAAACGCTACTTCTCCTATTACATTTTCATCCTGTCAGGACTTCATCAGACAATATTCTGTTTGAAACAGCTCTATTTAAATACTTTCACATTCCAACCTAGTTAAAATAAACCAATAAAACCACTTCCTACAATTTCAAAACCATCAAATCATGTTGAATGCATTCATTCATGAATATTAATTAATTGAAAGTTGTATAAAGTGCTTTAGTGCTTATAAAATACATTGCCTACCTAATAACTCATTTTAAATACATTTTAATACATTATATTTTAATAAATTGTTTAAAAAATCTTAAAAAACATATTAACAATGTTTTTATAAATTGTTAAAAAGTGTTTTCATTTAAAACTATTCCAGGGAATCCATCCTTTTTCACATCTTGAATGTTTGATTAAATATGTTCTACCCCCTCTTGTGGCCTTTTGTTGTTACTACAATCAAATTTTATTTGCCTTTAACTTCAATAGAGACACTATGGATAATTAATCATTCAAACCTGGTTCCTTTCCTGCCTCCAAGTTCACCTGCCACCATAATTCTTTACTTATCAAGGATGTCTTCCCACGGACCACCCCTAATATCTATTTTAATTTGCTCCAATACTAAAAACTTGAAACTATATTTATTACATATTTTACTGTGTTTAAAAAGAGCATTGGTTTCCTTTCCTTTACTGATGTCATATGTATGCTCATAAATTCTTTTTTTCAAACTTCTTTCCGTCTTTCCTATGTAAAAGGAATGACATCCTTGACATACCACTAAATATACCACTCTATTAGAATCACAATTATAAAAACCTCTGCTTGTGATTTTCCTACCTCTGCTTTGTATATATACTTCATTTGTGTTCATAATGTAGGGACACTGTTGGCATTTGCCACATTTATAAGTTCCTTTCCTTTTATTGTTATGTTCTGAATTACTGTACCCTATTTTTTCTATCATCCTTTTTAAATTGGGTGCATTTTTATATATTATTTTAGGTTGAATCTTTTTAATTTCGTCTATATCAGTTAGGGTGGAGAAGGTGTTCCATTCTCTATCCAATACTTTCCTCAATTTCTTATTTACCAAGTTGTATTCTACCACTAAACTCTTTTGATAACCTTTCACCGAATTTATTTCCTCACTATTCATTAACCCTAAATGTCTATCTGAATCTATCCCCTTTATGGGGTAAAATCTATGGTCTCTTCCTTCTTCTACCTCCCTTCTCATTCTTTCCACAAAATCTAGTGGGTACCCCCTATCCTTGAACATTTTTTCTAACTTTTCACATTCGTCTTTAAAGTCAGTTTGATTGCTGGTCATTCTAGAACCCCTTACAAACTGACCCTTCACAATGTTCTTCTTACAATGTAAGGGGTGCCCACTATCATAATGCAGGAAGGAATTTACATAGGTGTCTTTCCTATACACCTTTGTTTCAAATTGACCATCTTTTTTATATACTTCTACATCTAGGTATTTTAAGGTCTCTGAGTTTATAGTGTATGTAAATTTTAAAAACTTTGTAGTTTTATTGATGTATTGAAAAAATTCCATAAAAACTTCCTCTCCTCCCGTCCAGAACATAACTATATCGTCCAGAAACCTCCGGTATAATAACCAATATTTACTAAAAACGGAGTTAAGCACATATTTTTCCTCCCATTTGCTTAAAACGATGTTTGCAAAAGTAGGTGCACATGCTGCACCCATGGACACACCATTTGTCTGTTGGAAAAACTCCCCCCCCCCCATATAAAATAAAATTGTTTTTTAAGACCATGTCCATGAGTGCAACAGAGCTAATTTTTTCCCCTTGTGTCAATTTTTTGTCATCAAAAACACTCTCTTCAAACATCTCCATTCCTTCTAGTAAAGTAAAGAATTATGGTGGCAGGTGAACTTGGAGGCAGGAAAGGAACCAGGTTTGAATGATTATTTATCCATAGTGTCTCTATTGAAGTTAAAGGCAAATAAAATTTGATTGTAGTAACAACAAAAGGCCACAAGAGGGGGCAGAACATATTTAATCAAACATTCAAGATGTGAAAAAGGATGGATTCCCTGGAATAGTTTTAAATGAAACACTTAACAATTTATAAAAACATTGTTAATACGTTTTTTAAGATTTTTTAAACAAATTATTAAAATATAATGTATTAAAAATGTATTTAAAATGAGTTATTAGGTAGGCAATGTATTTTATAAGCACTAAAGCACTTTATACAACTTTCAATTAATTAATATTCATGAATGAATGCATTCAACATGATTTGATGGTTTTGAAATTGTAGGAAGTGGTTTTATTGGTTTATTTTAACTAGGTTGGGATGTGAAAGTATTTAAATAGAGCTGTTTCAAACAGAATATTGTCTGATGAAGTCCTGACAGGACGAAAACGTAATAGGAGAAGTAGCGTTTATATGGCGTTCTTTTTGTGTGAATAAAAAAGTTCTTTAAATAACCTGACGAGGTGTTCTTTGGCTGGAGGCACTACTTTTATTGGTTCTGTGCAGAGGAACCCAACCCAACCGCTACAAGATCCTCTCTGTCCGCTGAGAGACCAGTCACCAGACTGGAAAGATCCATGATGATTGATGTATAATACCACCAATGGGAAAGTAATACAATATTAATACAATAGCTGACAATGGTAGCCAGAAAAGAAACTGCTATGTCAGCAGAAATAAACACAGGGACAATGGCAGCTCAAATTAACCAAAAAATGTATTTAAGGCTGCGCTCCTGATAAAATCAGAGAGTCAAATACTGTGAAGAAATCTGTGCCATGAATAAATCGTGCCAAAGTATAATCCAAAATAAATGGACAATATAATGCTGAAACAGGAATCAACAACCAGTATCTGAGTAAGTGCAAAACTAGACCTAAAAGGGCTTTGGTGATAAGTAACAGTCAACAAACAGAATGATGAATGTATATGTATATTGCCAATATATATATATATATATATATATATATATATATATATATATATATTTTTTCAGAAACAACTACAGTGTACCCTATGCTATGATGAGTGATGCCATATATAAAACATATGTCTGAAATCACTTAGTTGCCAGACATAAAAGCATCAAAAACACCTGAAGCTGTGTGGATCCCATCACTAAAATGGCCTAGCTGCTTATTACTTATAGTTCGCATAAACCAGAAAAATCAATAGATATACTATAATTCCAATCAAAATGATATAAATTCCAAGTATATCTAGATTAAAATCTATGTCCAGTAATAACCATGAAATAGCCACAATGCAAATGCAATATTCAACTGATGTATACTAATTCACATACAATTAAAGTGATGATGACATACACTAGGCCATATACCAGATCACAGGTAAATGATAACCTATATACTTATATCAAATACATATCAGAAAAAATCCTATAAAAAAAGGGTCACACTACTAATCAAATGTTTGATTCAAACATAAATAAATGAAGAAAATGGTGATACAAAAAATTAGGTAGCCCCAAAAGATGCCCTAGGTCATGCGTTTTAGTGTTGCGTCAATAATAAATACAAGTAATTCCAGACAAAAACCTGAAACCTGTATTGAGTACTGATGTACAATCACATAAAAATATGCAACCACATGAATATAATGCCTCCTCGTAAATATAGTAATCTAATGTCCCTAAATCAAAATGTTCGACAACTGATGATAGTAGTCGAAAAAATGGTGTCCAAGGCAAGAAGGCAGTATGAGCAAAAATAAGGTTGACGATCAAAAAACCATGTCCTTTAGTTCAAAAATAGCATAGTCCAATTCTAACAAGCCAAAAAAGAAAAAAGCAAAGTACCTGTAGCCACCAACATATAATTCTATGTGATGTATACAAAAAACATTTCCGTTAGTCCCAAAACATGTCCGATAATGAGAACAAAAGAAATAGTACAATATTCCAACTGGATAAGGACTCCCACATGTAAATTCACAAGAAACGTAGATCGATTATTCACACTCCAGAAATAACAGTACTCCTCTCATAAAACCAGGTCGCAAACCTGCGAATGTGATTCGGTACACAAAAATATAACTGTACTTATGGTGTCCCAAGAAAAATGTGCTTTCCAATCGAAAACGTTAAAGAAACATGACAAATCTGTAAGTCAGATAACCACCCAGAGTTCAACTAAATCTTCCGACTCCTTCGAACCTTATAGATATAATGATATGAAAGACCCCAATTCGTCGTGTCGGTTCGTCGTACCAAGACGCCAAAATCATGGATGTAGTGCTTCAGGTCAAATTGTGATAACTGCAACAGTCTTCTTGTACATGAGCAAAACCAAAGGCAAACTGATGGTTGTATCCAGTAGAACACACCAACCACTCCAATCGGAAAACCAATGCTCTAAGTGGGTCACAAATAAATGAAAAAGGGAGTAAACTAGACTACAGCAAAAGGTGACAGTCCGTATCAGGATCACCGGCCCCAGCAGGATGTAGAAAGGGTGCACCAGCTGAAAATGACTTCCTGCGCAATGGCAAATGCACGGCTCAGATCAACTAATCAAGAACTTCCAAAAAGATAGAGCCAGCATACAGTGACCTGAAATTACTGTTTATTAAACAGACATAAAAACAACAAAAAAAAGATTGGTTTCAGCCGGATATTATCACAGCCTTCCTCAGTGTTAAACAGATCAAAGACTTAACAACCATCAGAAAGTTTGGCTGCAGAATCAATGTGTGTAACTGCAGCTCAGAAGCTATATCACAGTTCAAAAATGTTACAGCTGTTACCTAAATGGAATGACAGGGTGGGGTTATTTCAGAATCTTATGTTATTTGAAGATTGGTCCAGTAACACTGGGATAACTTGGGGACAAGAACTGTCAAAATGCTTTTCTTCTCAAGACTTGCATTGAATTGCATGAGCTACCACTTGATAACATATGGAAAAGAATGCATGCTGCCTTATAAGCTTTGACATAGAAAACATGTTTTGATCCCAGGTTACTAGGTCAATGCAGACTAACTTATGGAAACTATAATGTTGTTTTCTTTAGCATATGTAGCAGTGCACAACTATTCTGAGAGACAAATAGTACAGGATGATGTACAGAAATGTGTGACTGAGACTTTTTTTGCAAAGAGTTCAAGGACTTGATACAGCAATTAAGCTAAATGTGATTGTTACAGCAAAAACACTGGAAGAGGCAGTATGTTTAGTCATTAGACAAAAGCAGATTTTGTGATCATCAGATACAAGTAATAAAATCTTTTCTATAGATACAAAAGTTGCAGCTGTTAGGCAGAATACAAACAATACAGCCAAAGCAGAAAACAACATTCAGTTGAATTTTTTGTTGTAAAAACGGCATGTAAAAAAGCAATGTCCTAAATACTGGATGTGAAAAAACAAGTGTGTTGAAGCTGATATCAATGAACCAGTCCCAGTCATTCCCAGTAAGAACAGGCATGCTGAAAGGTCAGATTGTGCTGTAGTGAGTGAGGTAACTGACACATCATCTCATTATTCTCAATGTGATTCATTGTATCCTCATCTAGAAAGTGTCAAACCTGAAACAGGCACTGTACCAACACAGTTCCTTCAGCTCCTAATATCAGTATGATTTTAGATACACGATACTCGGTCTGATGTTGACACAGATTTATTGTTTTTTGAAGGGAGTACAAATATTGCACTGATGGGAGAGCAGATTAGAGGAGTTCTATTAGCTTTGCATAAAACAATTCAGTCTTGTATAGTCAATGACAGTATAAATGATGCACAAAGTTCCAGACAGAGTGATGACCAAAAGTATGCCATAGCTCAAGTCAATGTGGTTGCTAGTGCTAGAGAAAATGATTTTCAGAACATTTATGAGGGGTGTAGCAGCTTGGCACCAAATCAGCTGGTGTATCTAACACCCTCTAAAGTAGGTAAAGATGGCAGACCATACATTACATTTTTTATGGGAAAGCAATTATGGAACAATGTACTAATTGATACAGGGGCTACCATTTCAGTTACAAACAGACCTCTGCTAGAGGACACAAGTACAGTTCTAATGCTAACAGGATTTGAAGGGTCAGAGGTAGCTGTAGTCAGCAGCAAGCCCTTGGAAATCAGATTTTTGAATAAAGGTAATCAGCCTGGAAAAAAAGGTAACAGTAAAATTCTTGTTACATCCTCAGTGTGACAGTAACATTTTGGGAATGGATATTATGACAGGATTAGGTGGTGTTTTAGATTTTAATAAAATATGGAGAAATAAGGATGTTGTAATATGTACAGTGGTGCAGTCAGAAGAAATGTACAAAAAGCTGTGTGCTGTAGATTGCATAGATCAGGTACGGGATTTAAGGTATCAGTTAATGCAAGACTTTCCAGAACTACAGGCTAAAGCAAAAACAGACTGCGTTCTGATTGCCACTGCCAAAGTAAGGGCAGAGGAACCTAAAGACAGGTTACCACCATATCAGAAACGGTACCCCATTCCTACAAAACAGTGGAGGATATTCATAAATGCATTACAGAAAAAAGGGCATTATAATTTAAGGTTCAAGTCCAACAAATTTGTCCATGTGGCCAGTAAAGAAAAAGGATGGTAGTTACAGATCAGTATTAGACTTGAGGCTAATAAACAAGTACATCACCCCAGGAGAAAGTAGTGCGTGGTACACCTGAAACGGCTGTGCATTGAATAAATGATTGACAGTTATTGATTTAGCAAATGGGTTTTTTGCTATTTCTTTAGCTAAATCCTCTCAGAAATATTTTGCTCTCATCTTTGAGGATACTCAATATTTGATGACACATTTACCAGTGGGTTTTGTAAATTCTCCAGTACTGTTTAATCTGACATTGGCACGGATACTGAGGCCATTGAGTTATGGTGACAATCTCTTACAATATACAGATGTTATCCTGATGCAGACAGAAACGGAAAAGGAGCACTTGCAGATACTGCAAGACATCTTACTAGCCTTACAAGATACTAAGTCAATGCCAGTAAAATGCAGTTAAAGCAACAGACAGTCAAATCCAGGGAAAGAGTGCAGTCCATTTTGAGCATGCCACTACCTACCAAAATTCAATAATTTGCAGAAGCTTTTAGGAATTATGAATTATAACAGGTAATTTATAGAAGACTATGCAGTCTTAGACCCTTTGTATAAAATGATTGATGCAAAGATACCTAGTATTACAATTGCAGTATGGTCAGAAGAGGGAAATAAGGCAGTGGAGAGACTTGCAATAGTCACTGAATTGATGCCATCACTAGAATATCCTTATTATTTGCCACTAACAGCTGGAGATGACAGCATCTCTATAGTCCTGCTCCAGAAATATCCACATATCTTAGAGCAAAGTATCCAGATTAAGCTAAGAGCTATTACATTTTTCAATAGAATGTTATTCGTGTAGAAGGGCTATCACCCTTACATAATGTCTTTGTTAGCTATACATTGGGGAATTCAACAGCCATAATTCATTACACAGTTCTCTACAATAATAGTACAGACATTACATCTCACGGTCAAGACCCTATTGTATTCAGACAGACACAGAGCTGTGAACCAGGCTACACTTTCCAAATGGATTATAGCTTTAGAACAGAAGAATATTTCAATAGAGGTTGGGGAAAAATATTATTTGTCTCAACAGTTGCTGTATGAGTGGACCCCACATTTTTGTGAGGAACAGACAGAATTCCAAATTTACCTAACTTTTTCAGATCAGCTCAGTGCAGATGTGTTTGTGTATGCAGACAGGTCAAGATTTTATAAAAACAGTGCATACTACACAGGATGGGTAGTTGACACAAACACTAGAAAAGCAGAGACCCACATGATCAAGCTTTCTGGGCATCTGTCAGCCCAACGGGTTGTGCTTTTTTTTTTTTTTTTTTTTTATATGAGATAGTCAGTTGAACATTTTTTGTGACAGTTCCTATATGGTAACAGCCCTAACCATATATTTAGAAATTTGGGCCAGAAGGGGACTTGTAGACAGTAAAAATAAACCTTTACAATATGCAGAAGTTTTGAAGGAATTAAATGATTTAGGGTGGAAAAACAGAAATAAATGGGGCATTTGTAAGGTAAAGGCACATTAGGTAAAAGATAGTAATCTTCATTTTCTTGTCAATTCCACAGTTAATGCAGCAGCAAAAAAGGCTGTTGGGGGGGGGGGGGCTCTATATCCAGAGTAGTGGGAGGAGAACAGAGTAGGAGGTATCACAGAGGTGAGCCAAGAGAAAAGTTGAAGCAGATTTAGTAAAGATTCTGAAAATGTAGTGAGATGCTGATGAACTAGCACAATGTCAGGTTGCTAGTCCAGTTCCAGGAGTAAAGTTGCATATGTACAAAACAGAGTAAGGAGCACTTTTGCCCTACATACCAAAATCATTTGCAAAGCAGTTAATTAAGTACAACTATCAGCTGGTGGGCCATTTAGGCTTCCAGAAAATTTGACCTATCAAAGCATAAGTTTTGGAATCTTCAGCTAAAAAAAGTTGTGTAAAGAAACACTAGAGGAATGAATAATACATCTGCAGACAAACCCTACATTAAAGAAACCTCAGTTACAAAGAATATTTGTTTCAGAGGAAGTGTGGTACAGTATACAGATAGATTTTTCTGGCCTTCTTCCCCCAGTAAAATGGGGCTACTGCTTATAGGTTCATAGGTGTGTACTAGGCTAATGGCCCTGGGGCCTTTACAAGCCTACCCCATAGAAGTGGCCTGGCATTGTGCCATCCATCATCAGTTCCCAGTGCCTCTATCAAGTAGAGCCACTGGGGTGATCCCCGTGGTGAATTTTCTATTTCCCATCCACTCATCAAGATTTCTCTTGAAGAGGGCTAGTGAGGTGCTCTGCTTGACATGTATGGGAAGTCTATTCAAAAGCATCGGCAGTCTCTGGGTTATGAACCTGTCCCTCCAGCATGTTCTGTTGACTGTGGTAATGAGGTTGAGGTCTCTGGAGCGTGTGGTGCGGACGGAATGGGATTTCATTAGATGTAGCATTTCCAACAGAGCTGGTTCAGACATGGCTTTGTAAGTCAAGCAGAGATTGCCTCTTAGCAGACGATATGAGACAGAGAATAGCTGGAGGTTTTTTTTAGTCTGTCCATGTAGGACATGTGTTTAAGGCCTAGGATCCACTTCGTGAGGTACTTTTGTGGTCTCTCCAGCTGCTGCAGGTGTCTAATGAGGTACATGCCAAATGGGGCATTATACTCTATGATTGGTCTAATGATGGAAGAGTAGAGAGAAATTATGACCTCTTTCTTCATGAATGCAAAACCCTTGGTAATGAAATGTGCCACATAGAAGGGCTTTCTGACCACAGTGGCAATGTGGTGGTCAAAGGAGAGGTTGCTGTCAACCTTTGTCCCCAGATCTCTTATAACGCCTTCAGTGTTCAGTGGGCTTCCATCGATGTGGTAATTAGTGGGAACTCAGTTTTTCCCAAAGGGGATGACAATGCATTTTTTGGCATTAAGCTTAAAGCCATGGTTTTGACACCAGTCACTGGTCTCATTGAGGCCTTTCTGTAGGATGTCTGCATCACTTGGGGAGTTAATAATGGCTCCCAGCTTGCAGCTGTCTGCAAATTTGGTCAGCCAGATTCCCTCCGTGTTGGCCTGGACTTCTGAGAAGTAGATGCCAAACAGGAGAGGACCCAGGACCAATCCCTGTGGGACTCCTCTTGTGACTGGTTGGTAGTCTGACTTGGAGTCCGCTGCTTTCACACTGTGTGTTTCATCTGTGAGCCAATTTGCAACCTACCCAACGATATAGGTGTTGATGCCTAGTTTGGTGAGTTTATCTATAATTCCTGAGTGAAGAATGGTATCAAAGGCCTTGGCCAGATCGAAGTAGGCTGTATGAACTGCCTTACCTTCATCCAACGCTCTGTTGACTGACTCAAAGAAGTCAACCAGGTTGAGCAGGCATGATCTACCTTTCACAAAACCAAACTGCGTGGGATCTAGAGTTTGGAGATTCTCTATATCCTTGCTAATTAGGTCCATGATGATGTGCTCCATAGCCTTACCTATCAGACTTGTCAGGCCAATGGGGCAATAATTTCCAGGGTCTGCAGTCACTCCTCCTTTACGGAAAGGAATGACTGTAGCAGTGCACCATTAAGTAGGGACAAAGTCTGAGGCAAGGCTGTGAGTGAACAGAGCACACAGATGTGGTGCCAGTTCATTTTGTAATTCATGTAGAACACAGCCAGGGGTATTGTCGGGTCCCTTGGAAGCTGTATTCTTGGCCTTAGACAATGCAGCTTTAACCTGTGCTGCAGTAATGCAGGGTGCCTGGCATTCTTCCATTATAGAGATTGGCCCTTTTGGGGGGGGTAAAGTTGACACTAAATTTGTCAGCCAGTATGTTGACAATATCTGTTGGCTCAGTATAGGAGGTATC
This sequence comes from Protopterus annectens, assembly GCF_019279795.1. Lineage (NCBI taxonomy): Eukaryota > Metazoa > Chordata > Ceratodontiformes > Protopteridae > Protopterus > Protopterus annectens. Next base: position 568,474,728 of record NC_056729.1, read on the forward strand.
ATTGTGCAGTAACTCAGAGCAAATCTGGGTATTGCCATGGAGATTCTTGACATAACTAAAGAAGGCTTTGTGGTTGTTTTCAGTATCTGCCACAATTCTGCCTTCATAGCTGGCTTTGGAGGTTTTGATGAGGGATCTCAACTTTCTGTTGAGGCTAATCAGGGAATTTTTCCTGTCTTGGGACTTCACCTTTTTCTGCAACAGTTTCTTCCTTCTGTTCTAGAGTTTATTAATGGCAGGGGACCACCAGACTGACTTCCTTTTTTTTTGAGGAGAGTGTCTTGGTTCTGTTGGGTATGGCTAGTTCCATACATTTATGTACGTGTTTGTACAGTGCAGGTGTATGATTTGGCAGTAATGCATCTTTTTACCATTGGCATGGGTGCCGTGAAGTTAGCCACCTTTGTTTTTAGGAGTCCAAAGTCAGCTTTGGAGAAGTTTTTCATGGTGGATACCTTTGCGAGGGGTGTGGGTGAGATGTGGATTTACATGGTGATTAGTGTGTGGTCAGATCTAACCAGGGAGGAACTGACTATTGGTGTAGAACAACGGCTGCCCATGTTAGTAATAACCAGGTCAAGGATGGTACTTCCTCTAGTGGGGGTAAGAATGAGCTGGTCCAGGGTATTGGAACTGATGAATTCCAGGAAGCGTTGGGCCAGTGTACTGGTGCTTGAGTAGTTTTCCCAGTTGATGGAGGGCCAGTTGAAGTCTCCTAGTATGAGAGTGTTGGGTTGGACCTTGATAGATTCCAGGGTGCTTAGGAATGTAGAGTGAGAGTCTAGGGACATGGTTGGGGACCTATAGCAGGCTATGACCTGGATCACATTCTTATCCAAAGTTAGTTGCACCTGAAGTATCTCAGATGCATTATACTGGGCTACTAGTCTGGAGGTGTGCATATCCTTTATGAATATGGAGACACCACCGCCTTTGGAGCACTGGTCCATGTTTTGGGACTGAAATGTGTGGAATGAGTTATAGCCTGGTAGCACAGGGGTGCTTTCTGCTGCTTTAAACCAGGTCTCTGTTAAAGCACAAACGTCAATGTTCTCCATTTTGAGGAGTGCTTCAAGCGAGTGCATCTTGAGATTTAGCCTTATAGCAGTGAGCAGCATGACCCTCAGATTGCATTTATTTATAGCTGTTATGGTAGTAACTTGGTCTTTGGAACTCTGCCTAAAAAAGGCACTAAAGTTGTGGCAAGACCTTTAGCCAGTACCCGGAAACTCAGGGGTGACAGACGCAAGCCATCTCAGGCAAAGCATCGAGGTCTGTCTATCATGTCATCCCAAGCAGACAGATACTAGATTCCCTTAGAATGACACCAGAAACTTAGCCAATTGCTGACGTCAATCATTTTTTGTTTGTACTGTGGTATCATTCTGGGTGATGGTAGGATGCTGCTCAGGGCTAGTGTTATACCTGCCTGGGCCACACAATCTGAGAGCTCCACCACGTCTCTTTTCATGTAGCCCAGGGAGGTGAATCTCATGTCATTCACACCCACATGGACAATGACAGAGTCATACCTGTACTTGTTGTGGAGTGACCTGAGTGCATGTGTTATGTGTCGGATTCTTGGATTCTGGTACCTGATAGACAGCTGGCTGTTACCTTCTCCTTATTTAACCTATGAGTACTTGTTAGCAGTAGTGGATACATTCACTAAGTGGCTATAGGCTATTACTACCAAGGACATTATAGCATCTGCATTACTGAACAATATTTTTTCATATTGGGGATGATCCTACATCACTGAATTTGATAATGATACTCAATTCACAAGTCAGGTAATTAAGGAGGTTTGTAACCTGTTACGAATACAGCAGAGATTTCATGTTCCATATCACCCACAGTCTAATGGAATGGTAGAAAGCATAAATAGAACCATTAAGGAAATACTTACTAAAGCTTGTACAGAAAGGAGACCTAATTGGGTCATTCATTTGCCAGCTATCTTGCTGGGAATAAGGGCATCACCCAATGTGAAATCAGGAATCCCACCTTTTGCATTAACGACAGGAAGAAATCCATCTTTGGGGTCATAGCCTTCTTATTTCACTAGGCTTGGTTACAGACTTCGCCGGAATCCATCAACAACATGTGTTTACTCCATGCAAGCAGAATGTACAAGATGCTACGGACCTCAACTGATACTGAACAGCTAAACCAGGGTCAACAAGTTATGCTGAAATGATTTGTGTTTGGGGGCTATTTTGCATCAAACTGGGAAGGACCATAAACTGTAGTCAAACAGGTAGGACCTCTGGTGTATCAAATCAAGAGAAGTGACAAGTATCACAGGAGTAGAAAAGTTAAAATTGTGCATGTTGGTCAACTAAAGTTGTTAAACATACAGATGTAAACTCAAGAATGTGATGCTGCTTTTTTTGTACCTTGCAGATTGCGACACAGAACATATTGCCAACTTTGGATTTTTGAATAATTTCGACATCAGCCCTTGCTCCTCATTCTCCCCTAAAAGCAAGGTGAAGTATTATTACCTTATTCCCCCTCCTCACAATTCATTTCCTATTCACTCTATCCTGCTCCAATCTGGAGATATCCATCCTAACCCTGGACCCCACATCCCCTCTCCCCTTTGCCTCTATGTCTAAGTACCCTACCTCTTCTCAGCCTAACATTCCCACAAAACATCCTTCACTGTATTCCACAAACATCAGAAGCACAGTCAACAAAGTCCATGAATTCCATGCCTGGATGTCCCACGACTCTCCTGATATCATAACTTTATGTAAAACTTGGCTGAAACCCCACATTCCAGATAAAGATCTCCTACTCCCAGGATACATCTTATGACTTGAAAGATCCCAAAAAAAGGTGGAGGAGTCACTATCATGTTCTCTAACCACCTTACAGTAACCCCCAGCTATCCCCACCCCCTCTGCCCCACCACCTGAACTGCTAATTGCCAACGGCAAAATCAATGCCCACAACATAATCACCATACCTGCAATTTACATACCCCCTGGTGGCAATATCCCTGTACTAGAACGTATTCTCTCCTGGCTCCAAACCAACTCCAACTAGGATTACCACCCCTCCGTTTTTTTCTGGACTATCTGGAAATCAAACTGATTCTCCAGTAGTCCGGAAAACACTGTACAAACATCAGTATTCTGTTTCAAAAAGGAAACAGACTATCGGAGTTTGTAAATTGGCTGATTTAATAGTAAATCAGCCAAAAGCAGGTAGCAGGAATGGAAAAAAGAGGGCACTCCTCACAGAGTGATGTCATTGTGACGTCACAAAATAGGTGGAATGTGGGTGGGTTACTGATGACGCGAGGGGTGAGGCTTTACTCCGGTTTTAGCCACGATGAAATGTGGCAACCCTAACTCCAACCCAAATGCTAATATTGCCCTTGAACCTCCCACATCCTCCAACCCTTATCAGGCCTTTTCTTTGAAAACTGTATCTACGAACTACAATAAATCCTTGATACTAAAACTTAAACCCTGCTCCCCTCCACTGATAATCTACCCCTGCTAACTCTCTTGCCCTTCCCATCATCATACTTATCAACTGTTACATTACTGAATCTAAAGTACCCATGATCTGGAAACAATCCTACACCTTACCCATCCACAAGGGAGGTAACTCCTCAAAACTTGCCAACTTCAGGGCTACTGCAATCCTCTCTCCTCTTTCTAAAATTCTAAGGAAATCTGTACACAAACAAATCCTTCACTTCCTCTTAAAACAGAACCTATTTACCCCCACACATGGCGTTTGCTCTAAACACATCACCTCCACTGCCCTCATTTCCTTCATAAACACCATATCTCAGGCAAGAGACCAAAACAAACTTGTCTCATGCCGAATTCTCGATCTCTCAAAGGCATGTGACACAGTCTCCTGCCCCCGCCTCCTAAACAAACTCTCTGAACTAAACCTAACCACCTCCACAATTTTCCTGGTTTGCTAGTTACCTCAATGACTGATTTCAATCTGTTAAATGGCTTTCTGCCACTTCTCCTGCTCTACTAGTCAAAAATGGGTGTACCCCAAGGATCAATCCTTGGCCCATTACTGTTTAATATCTTTACCAACTTACTGTCCACATCCTGCCTACAGTCATCACTCGTGTAATACGCTGATGACTCCACAGTTATCACCATAGCTGATTCCCTCTCTGACTTAAACACAGGGACACAGAAATCCTTTTTATCCATTGAAAACTGGCTCACCAAGAATCAAATAATTCTAAATCCAAACAAGACTAAACTCCTGCTTTTCATTCCCAAAACTATGAACCATCTTAAATCTTCCTTCTCAATCTCATCCCTCAGTAATACTCTTACCAATGTGTAATTGCACACTAAACTATTAGGGGGTCATTATTGATGACCATCTCAAATTTGGTCTGCATGTTCTCAACAACATAAAGAAAACCCACCAAAAACTGGGACTCATTTACAGGAACAAAAAATTCTTATCCAATAAAGCCAAAATCTCACTATCGCATGTCTATCTTCTCCCCAGCCTATTCTATGGCTCACAAATCCTCACAAACATTCAAACTACTCTCTTAAGAAAAGAGAGTCCACCTACAATAAAGTTGCTAGATTCGCTGCTGATCATTCCTTCCACTCGCACCACTGTCTTGCTCTTAAAAAATTAAATTGGCTAGAATTTCCCCATCTGCTTCTCTCTCAGCTTCATATGATTCATTCTTTGTATCTACCCTCCTTCTGTCCAAACATTGCCTCAGTTATCTTGCTCTACTCCCCACCAAGGTCCTACGAAGCCTGAACAAAATCTTCAAATATACAAACCTAACATTAGAATGGGACAAAACCTTTACAGCTACTCCCCAGCCCAATCTTGGAACAAACTTCCTTTGGATATCAGAAATATCAGTCACCCACATAGTTTCAAAACTGCTACTAAAAACTAAACAGTACATGGATATGTTGCTGTAACTATCCTCCTTGACTGACCACACCCCATGCTCGTCAACTTCTCTTACCTAACTCCCTTTCTCTCCTCTACCCCTACTCATAAGTTGCACACTTAGTCCCATCTAATGTCAAGCTTAATATCCTATGACTGTAACTTGGTACTTATTCTCTGAACTGTCCTTGTATATTACTGATGCTAGAATGTATTTACTGTCTGGGTTTATTAATCATGTATGATCACTATTACTGTATTAGAAAGAAAGAAATAACCAATGCTTTATATAGACACATACTGAAAAGTTCTGGCTGTGATATGTTTAAGTTTGCTATCTTAGAGCATATACTTGTCAGCCCCAGAGGTGGTGATGTCAGAAAAAAACTTGGTGAGAGGGAGGTCCGATGGCAAATATTTCTGAATGCTACAACTCACCCAGGAATTAATGATAGTATTTCTATCAAGCCTATATTAGAATTAAAAGGTTAATGGTTGCACTCTACACACTTAGTAGGGAAAAATAACTTCAAAATTTAGCTATTTAGGAATTGTACAAGATCTTATGTTCAGCACTAGTTAGGCTTTCCTTGTATAGGAATATCTTTTAGTTTTTTTTTAATGAGAGCACTGAGCACTTTAATGGACAAATATTGTCTAATTAATTTTAATTGTCTTGATTGTTTAATGTGTTTGGCTGGGAGAGATATAATCTTGAGGTGAATGTTACATTGTGTTCTGAAGAAGTCTACTATGTTAAATGAAAGTGCTTATCCTGTGTGTTGATGTACCTAATAAATAGTTGCACCTAGAGTTGTGAAGTTCTTCTTGAATCGTATCACCCATTACAGCGAAATTCTTTCTCTGTGGATTGTATTTAGTAGTTGCTTTTCGCTGCATTTTTGACTTTACAAAACTGTGGCAGAAGGATAAAATCTAAAAGTGGGAGACACCAGACTGTTTGTGGAGAGAATAATTACTCATTGTGCACCAGGCAAAAGAGAAGTAGCATCTTCTCACCAAGAGGATCAAAGGGCTCAAACAGATGTCATATGCTGCCCGGTTAAAGAAACTCCAGCTCTACTCAATGGCATACTGCCTGCTCAGAGGCGATCTGTGCCTGACGTATAAAGCCATGTCCAACCCGGAATTAATGGACATGCTGCACCTCAGAAAATCCAAATCCTATCGAGCTACATGCTTGAGAGACTTGAACCTCAGTACTGAAATAAATAGGACATGCTGGAGGGACAGATTCATAACCCAGAGGCTCCCTTCACTCTGGAATAAAATCCCAGTCCAGGTTAGACAGAGTCCCTTCATTGACTCTATTCAAGAGGAATCTTGATGAGTGGATGGGAGATAGTAGGTTTACCCCGGGTATCACTTCTGTGTCACTGTTAGACAGAGGCACAGTATACTAACCTCGAAAAAGGGCATAGCAAAATTAATTTAAAATGGGTGGCGAAAGCCAAACACACTCTGGCTAGGCTTATAAATGCCCTAGGGCAGATAGCCTAGTATGAACCTATGAACCTAAGTAAATTAATTCCACTATTCAGAGAATGTTGAGACACAGGTGTGAGATTCAAACTGCTGTATCCAGCTGCCTTCAAGGCATTCTTCCCTACAGGGACAAAATAATGTTTTGATAAAGTGCATGCTAAAGAGGAAATACAAAAGTTTATCCAACAAAAACTGAGCTGTGAAACAGGAGATTCTGCTTCTTGTTCTGGTAATAAAGATCAGAGAGAGACTGTACCTACGAAACCTTTTTCAGTATTTCAACGGAAAATGTTTCAGAGAAGGAAGGGAGTATGAGAGTTGACTAAAAGAATCGAGAATATGTTGGAAATTAAGCAGAGATAGAATCTGGGTGATGAACAGTAATAAAATCAGTAACAATGTGGGATTACAATGCAATAATTACATTTGTGAAATATGACATAAGAAAATCTAGAAATATTGGATGTTTTAAAAATATGTTTGATGTGTGGGAGACTCTAAAGTATATGCCCTACTTCATATCATTAATGTCTGGAAAAATGCTTTGGGGAGGGGACGAGAGAGGAGAACGCTAACTGAAAGTAAAGAAAACACTTTCTTTTCTTAATAGTACTGTATTTGTGGGTGCATGGTTTTCTTCGCATGCCATTTTTAAGTGTAATGGGGATTATAAACGGGTGTTTTTCTTTTCCTCCCCTTTTCTCTTTTTCGTGTACAGTTTTGAGAAATACAGGCAATGCAATGATTAAAAAAAGGGGAAGAAAGGGAGCCTGGTTAAAAAAAGCATGACAAAGTTCAAATTGATGAACTTTTGTTTTTTCATTCCTGCATGGGGAATGACTGATTAAGGACCTTTGTTTTAAGACAGAGAGCTAGTTAATGAAAAAGAATATTGAATATTATGAGGCTTTTTTTCTAGCATTTACATGCACATATACTAAGTAGCATTTCTGCAGCTGGTCTTCATGTCTCCATGGAGACAATCTGATAAAGAGAAACGGGAGACAGTCTGGTGGAAGGGAACTGGCTGAGGGAAAAGAAAAAAAAAAGAACAGCGAAATTGGCTAGAACATAATATTCTCTGAAAACAATCATGTGTTTTCCCAGGTGTGACAACTTTAAAAATAATATAAAATCAATTAGACGAAGTAAAGTTTTCTCAGATTTTTTAAATGCAATGGAGATACTAATATAACAGGTGCTTTTTTTCTTTTTCACCCTTCTCTCTTTTTCTTTGCTCAGTTTAAAGAAATGTAGGCACTGCAAGGGAAAAACAATGAAAAAAGAGGGGAGGGGAGGAGATGGGGAGAGCAGAAGGAAGGGCTTGGTGGTCTAGTTAAGACGGTATGACAAAAGAAAAATCAGTATACTTTTTCCCATGTTTGCATACGGAAATGACTGGGTTAAAACCCTAGGTGTTATCCAGTAACAAGTTTAGTACAAAGCATGTAAATGAAAAAGAATATTGAATATTGCAAAGCTTTTTTTCTGATAAACAAGGTACCCTTAACAGTTTTGTGTCTGGTTTGCCTGTCATTAGAAGACAATTTGATAAAGAGAAATGGCTTGGCAAAAGTGTTTACTGAAAGCATTCAAGTGCTTTCTCAACTGAGAGAGCTATAAAGATATACAAAATTAAATAGCACTTACTAATAGTACAGGCTGTACCATGTGTCTTAGCATAACTAACCTTTCTTTTTGGTTAAATTTAGCCTGTGTAGCTATCAACCTAACTTATGTTATTAGGAAGCAAAACATTTCAATATTTGAAGATGTACATAGTTTTGTATGTTGTTATTAAGTTAATAGGTTTTAGGAGGTTTTTTTTTTGGGGGGGGGCATTGTTTGTTCTGTTTAAGGGCTTTCAAATAAACAAAAAGTTATGTAAGATGTGGCATAGGTGCAAATGGGGATGACAAGAAACAACTGTATAAAAGAACAACCTGCTGAACAGTATATACATGTAACATAAAAGTTGGAACTAGACATTTACCAAAAAAGTAGTTATACATAAAAGGTGGAAATAATAACTATATAAGAAAATGATGCTTTTTGTAATGTCTTTCAATTTGAATGGTCTTACAGATAAACATAAAAAAGAAAGAGTAGTGAACAGGTGCATCTAACACTAGGTAAGACTGCAATCCAAATTGTAGCTTGCTACAGATCCCCCACCATGCCCCAAGATTTTCACTACACCTTTCTAAACATACTGGACAATATTAAGATGCAACCTAACTCCCTAATACTGGTGATTTCAACTACCCTGCCATTAGCTGGGAAAACTACTCGGGTGCCAACACCTTTTCCCAACATTTCTTGGAATTCATAAATTCCAACACCCTGGATCAACTAATCCATTGTCCCACCAGGGGCTCCAATATCCTAGGCCTAGTCATTACCAACATGGGAGATAGATGCTCCACAGCAGTGGTCACCTCCTCATTGGTCAGGTCTGACCATAGGCAAATCACCCTTGACATCCACATCCCACCCCCACCCCCCAGTAAAGAAACCTCTGTAAAAAACTTCTCCAAAGCCAACTTCATGCTACTCAAAGCAGAAGTGACAAATTTCATGACACCCATGCAGATGGGAGTTGAAAGTTCGACTGCTGAATCCTACACTAAGGCACTGTACAAGCACCTCCACTTGTGCATGCATTGTGCCATCCCAAATAGAGCCAAGACACTCTCCTCCAAAAAAAGAAAGCCAATCTGGTGGTCCCCTGCCATAAACAAACTATACAACAGAAGAAAGAAACTGTTGCAGAAAAGAGGAAAATCCCAGGATGCAAAAAACTCCCTTACCAGTCTCAGTAAGAAGCTGAGATCCCCTCATAAAATCCTCCAAAGCTAGTTACGAAAATAAAATTGCCAAAAATTCCAAAGACAACCACAAGGCATTCTATAGTTATGTCAAGAATCTAAATGGCAATACTCAGATATAATCTGAGCTACAACAGAATGGCATTAAATATACTGAACCCAAGGATACTGCCAATATCCTGGCAGATCGATTTAATGCAAACTTCACCCCCCTCTCACCCCATAAAGGGCCCATCTCAATACAAAAAGATTGCATTGCCAAATTCCGGTAATCATGGTCACACAGTTAGAAATCGCACTCTCCAAAGCTAAGAATACATCCATGGCACCAGATAACATCCCGGGCTGTGTACTACATGAACTACAGAATGAACTGGCACCTCACCCAAGTGTCATGTTTAATCATAGCCTCACCTCAGGCTTCATGCCCACTGAGTGGCACACAGCTACAGTTATCCCACTCCACAAGGGGGGATCCACCTTAGATCCCGGGAACTACCATCGGCATAGAACGCATTATCATGGAACTTATAAACAAAGGCATTGGCAACCTTCAAACACTGGACCCCACCCAGTTTGGGTTCATGAAGGGCCGATCTTGTCTCCGGAACCTGATTGACTTCTTTGAATCAGTCTCCAGAGCTGTGGACGAGGGTAAGACGGTCCACACAGCCTATCTGGACCTCGCCAAGGCCTTTGACACCATCCCCCACTCTGGAATCATAGATAAACTTACTAAGCTGGGCATAAAGCCCTACAACACTCGATGGGTTGCCAACTGGCTTACTGACAGAACTCAGACCGTAAAAGTAGCTGACTCCAAATCCAGCTCCAGACAAGTGACAAGTGGAGTACCTCAGGGTTCAGTCCTGGGACCGCTGTAGTTTGGCATCTACTTCTCTGAAGTACAGGCCAACACTAAGGGACTCTGGCTAACAAAGTTTGCAGATGACTGCAAATTGGGAGCCATTACTGAATCCCCAAATGATGGGGATATTCTACAAAAGGGCCTTACAGAAACAGATGCTTGTTGCCAGAGCCATGGGCTCAAGTGTAATGCCAAGAAATGTATAGTTATTTCCTTTGGGAAAAAACATGTACCCATGAATTACCAACATAGGTGGCAGTACACTAAATACTGAAAGTGTGATGAGACACAGGTGGACAGTGGTCACACCTTCGATAACCACATTGTCACAACAGTCAGGAAATCCTTCTATGTGGCACACCTCAACACTAAGGACTTTTCATCCAAAAAAAAGGAGGTCATTGTTCCACTGTACTCATCCCTCATTAGACCCATTATAAAATACAATGCCCCATTTGGTATGTACCTCACAAGACATCTGCAACAGCTGGAAAGGCTGCAGAAATACCTCACTGAAAGAATCACAGGCCTAAAGCAGATAGGTTCATAGGTTCATACTAGGCTATCTGCCCTAGGGCATTTATAAGCCTAGCCAGTGTGTGTTTGGCTTTCGCCACCCATTTTAAATTAATTTTGCTATGCCATTTTTCGAGGTTAGTATACTGTGCCTCTAACAATGACACAGAAGTGATACCCGGGGTAAACCTACGATCTCCCATCCACTCATCAAGATTCCTCTTGAAGAGAGTCAAGTGAGGGACTCTGCCTAACCTGGACTGGGATTTTATTCCAGAGTGAAGGGAGCCTCTGGGTTATGAATCTGTCCCTCCAGCATGTCCTATTTATTTCAGTGCTGAGGTTCAAGTCTCTCAAGCGCGTAGCTCGATGGGATCTGGATTTTCTGAGGTGCAGCATGTCCATTAATTCCAGGTTGGACATGGCTTTATACGTCAGGCACAGATCGCCTCTGAGCAGGCGGTATGCCACTGAGTAGAGCTGGAGTTTCTTTAACCGGGCAGCATATGGCATCTGTTTGAGCCCTATGATCCTCTTGGTGAGGTACTTTTGGGGTCTTTCCAGTTGCTGCAGGTGTCTGGTAGGGTACATTCCAAAAGGGGCATTGTACTCAATTATGGGCCTGATGAGGGATGAGTAAAGAGGCACGATGACCTCCCCTGATCTAGATGTGAATTCCTTCATGATTAGGTGGGCTATATAAAATGTTTTTCTAACCACTTTGGCCACGTAGTTGTCAAATGAGAGATTGCTATCAACTTGGGTCCCCAGGTCCCCAATTACTTCTTCTGTACTTAATGGATTACCACCTACATGGTAATTTGTGGGCACTTTGTTTCTGCCAAAGGGAATGACTATACATTTTTTGGCGTTTAGCTTGAGGCCATGGCTCTGGCACCAGTTGTCTGTTTCTATGAGGCCCTTTTGGAGGATGCTTGTGTCAGCTGGAGAGTCGATTATGGCGCCCAGTTTGCAGTCATCTGTGAACTTAGTCAGCCACAGTCCTTCCATGTTGGCCTGTACCTCCGAGAAATATATACCGAATTAGAGAGGTCCCAGGACTGAGCCTTGTGGGACACCACTTGTAACTGGTTTGGAGTCTGACATGGCTCCAGCAATTCTAACCATGTGAGTTCTGTCCTTGAGCCAGTTTGCAACCCATCTAGTGACGTAGGGGTTTATATTTAAGCTGGTGAGCTTATCTATAATGCCCGAGTGGGGTATTGTATCGAAGGCTTTTGCGAGGTCCAGGTAGGCTGTGTGGACCACCTTCCCCTCATCAATGGCCTTGGTGACTGTTTCAAAGAAATCAACCAAGTTTAAGAGGCAGGATCGGCCCTTAAAGCCGAACTGGGTAGGATCCAGTGTCTGTAGGTCCCCAATATCTTTATTTATGAGGTCCATGATGATCCTTTCCATAGCTTTGCAGACCAAGCTAGTCAGGCTTATGGGGCAATAGTTTTCAGGATCCGTTGAGGCACCACCTTTGTGGAGAGGGACCACTGTTGCTGTACACCACTCTTTGGGTACATATCCTGTAGTAAGGCTGAGATTGAACAGTAGTTTTATGTTTGGGTTTAGCTCTTCTTGGAGTTCATGTAGGACTCAGCCCGGGACACCGTCTGGTCCCATTGATGCTGTGTTTTTTGCTTTGGACAGGGCAGCTCTTACCTGAGCATCTGAGATGTCAGGGGGCAGCACTCTGCTGGGATAAATATTTGCCCTTTGGTGGGGAGAAGTTTGCGCTGAACCTGTCAGCTAGGATGTTGGCAATGCCTGTGGGTTTGGTGTATTTTTTGTCATTTTGGACTAATTCTGAGCATATCTGGGAATTCCCACCCAGGTTCCTAACATAACTAAAGAAAGCCTTGTGATTATCCTTACTGTCCTGTGCAATTTTTCTCTCATAGCTGGCCTTAGACGATTTTATGAGTGCCCGTAGTTTTTTGCTAATACTGATAAGAGATGCCCTCCCTTTTTGGGATTTTGCTCTATCATATAGTAGCTTCCTCCTTCTATTGTATAGTTTTGTTTATGGCTGGGGTCCACCAGACAGGACATCTGCCTTTGGAGGATTAGTTCTTGGTTTTATTTGAGATTGCATGATCCATGCATTCCTGAAGTTGTTCATAGAATGCGTTTATAAAGGATTCTGCGGTCTGGGCCGTATTTTCCACAGGCCTGGTGGCTTTGAAGGATTCCACCTCGGTTTTGAGGAGTGTGAAATTTGCTTTAGAGAAGTTTTTCACTGTGGTTTTCTGGGCAGGGGGTGGGGTCGGGATATGAATATCCAGTGAGATTAGTTTATGGTCTGATCTTACCAGTGAGGGATACACTTCTGGTCTGGAGCATAGAGTCCCCATGTTGGTGATGATCAGGTCCAGTATGTTTTTCCCTCTTGTGGGAGTGGTAACAAGTTGTTCCATAGCATTTGAGTTTATAAATTCTAGGAACCTTTGGGCTAGGGTGTTGGAGCTAGAGTAATGCTCCCAGTCTATGTTTGGGTAGTTGAAATCGCCCAATATAATGCTGCTTGGAGAGACCTTCATATTTTCCAGTGTTCTCATGAAGGCCGAGTGGGGTTCCTGGGTTTGGGAGGGTGGTCTGTAGCAGGCTATAAACTGGAAGGCAGTTTTACCCACTGTTAGTTGCACATGGATAGTCTCTGATGCTTCGTGCTGTGCCACCAACCTGGAGGTGTGGGTATCTTTGATGAATATCGATACTCCCCCCTCCTTTTGTGGTTCGGTCCAAGTTTTGGGGCCGTAAAGCATGGTATTTGGTATAACCTGGTAGTGCTGGGGTGCTCTCGGGAGCCCTGAACCAGGTTTCTGTTACTGCACAGATATCGATGTTCTCCATGCTAAGGAGAGTTTCGAGTGCGTGCATCTTGAGGTTTAGACTTCTGGCGTTGAGTAGCATTACTCTTAGTTTCTTATCCCTTGTGATACCTATGGAGGTGGGTTTGTCTTTTGAGCCTTGCCTAAAAAAGGCACTATAGGGGTAGCAAGAGCCTTTGCCAATATCCGAAATCCTAGGGGTGACAGGTGCAAGCCGTCCCTAGTGAAGCATCGTGGCTTGTTGAGAATGTCATCCCAGGCTGACCGGCATTGGATCCCCTTTCAATGACACCAATACTTAAGCCAATTGTTGAAACTGATTATCTTGTCTTCATATTGTGGCATCATTCTTGGTGAGGGTAAGATGCTACTCAAGGTCAGGGTCATACCGGCCTGGGCTACATGCTCAGAGAGCTCCTCTATGTCTCTTTTCATGTAGTCCAGGGAGGTACGTCTCAGGTCATTCACACCAGCATGGAGAATGACTGAATCATATTTGTACTTGCCTTGGAGTGACCTGAGTGCTTGTGTTATGTGGCGGATCCTAGCGCCTGACAGGCAGCTCACCGTGACCTTCTCCTTGTTCAGCCTGGTGAGCGGGACGTCAGTGTGCCTGACGATAGAGTCACCTATTAGAAGTGTATCAGGTGTGTTGTTTAGCCTTAAGGGCTGTGACTGCTTGGCACACTGGTTTTGTGAGCTATGTGTTGCACGTGTTTTGTTTTGGGGTAGCGGTTGCTTGGGTGTCTGCTTTGGAGGTCTCTGCTGCTTAGGCAGATTTTTATTTAGAGCCTCTGAGTATGTTTTTGTGTGTTTATGTGTTTGGTTTGCTGTCGTGGTCGGTCTATGTGAGACTGGAATTGTAGTGAGTGTGGTTTCCTTCTCCTCCTGACTGGTTACGCCAGTACTGAGTTGAGAGAGCTTAGTCTCCAGTTTGGCTCTATGGTTGCATCTCTCACATATTGGAATTTGTTGGGAGGAGGAGAGGGTTGTCTGTGTACATGAGGCAGTTGTAACATTGCCTCAAGATTCCCAAATTCACTAGCTGGACCAGAGAGGAGATTGACAACTGACCTTTGGACATGTTAGAATAGTATTGGGAATTCCTTTATAATTGAAAAAAAGGGCAAATGGGGAACAAGGTACTCAAGGGGAGTTTGTGAGGGTGTAGTGCTTTTAATTTTTTTAGTGCTGACTTATATAATTGCTTTAGTGAGCAAGTGCCAGGTAACTTAAATGCAATGTGTTACAGGTAACTTAAATGCAAAAACAACAAACAGTAACTTTCTTTCAAGTGAAACAAGGAAATAAGTACAGTAAGCAATGCAGATATCACTAGGGATCCACAGAAGCACTGAAAAGCTGTGTTTTAGGTGGAATTAGCGTTTCGGAGAAATAACAAGCAAACAAACAACAAGCATACATACAAACAAAGCTAGATTCAGCAGGCCTGGATCTAGTCTATGCTACAGCAAACAAGGTGTACCAATTTCAGTAAGAAGCAGTTCAAATATGCAGGCACTATAAGCCTTTAACCAGCAATTCCCAGCTCAGATGGGCAGAGTCCAGCCTCTCCTCCCACAAGAGTGCAGACCACGAACCCTCTTAATGTAAAATAACTGGCTTGAAGCCCAAGTGCTTAAACCAGAATTAATACACTTTTAGAATAACAGACACTGAGCCCTCAATCAGCAGTTCCCAATTTAGAAGGATGTAAGCTACCTGTTCTGCCACTACAATGCAGACCACAAACCTTCTTAATGTAAAACAACTGGTCTAAAGCCCAACTGCTTAAACTAAAAGGCTTAGAATGAGTTACACCAAGCAGTAATAAATACAACTGAGTACTTTTAAGATGACGCAAAAGCAAAATAAAGTAGGAAGAAACACAAATACAGTAAAAGCAGATAAAAAAAAAAAAAATTTTGAGTGAGCAAATGAGATGGGCCCAGGAGTTACAGGACAGAAACAAGTGCACATGCAGGCCTTCAAATCAGAAAGTTGAGAGAGATGGAAGACTGCCCAAACAGCCAATAACTACAAATTCTGGGCCAGAACCACTCCTTATGTGGTAGACAGGTTACCTAATGCTTACCACTCCCACTGATAAGCTAGAAGGCTTCCCTCCAACACAGAAAGGCTTGGGGGGCTCAGAAGCTTACAAACAGTCCTGGATACAGCAAATCTGTATCTGGAACACTAATTACAAGAAAGGTAGGAAACAGGCTTACAATTTTTTTTTTTCAGAAAAGTAGCAAAAACATTAGTAAAAACAATTCACATGCAGTACAAGCTGGCACACGAGTATGTAGCAATATTAGTCCACACACAGTTTGAAAAAATGTAATTAAATTAAAAAGGACTAAAAGCAAGTGCAGAAAGGGTTTATTAGGTAGAATGCGGTAAAGAGATGGGACTGGGGGAGTGTCCTAGATCAAATCTACAGTGGGACGGGCACTGCAAAAGCCACCAAATTTAAACTACAACCAAGAACAGGGAGGGGGGGAAGACAGTTTCAACAGAGATGTGAGGAATCACAGTGCAAATTATAAAACCAAAAAAATATATACTGATCTCTGTATATTTGCAGAACAGTAAGACAACAGATATCTAAGCAACAATTTAGCTCTATAATACAGAACAATACAGAAAAATATACTCAGCTCTATATATTTGCAGATAGTCTTGTAAGGCTGTCTCTCAGCACACAGGTTCCAATTTAAAGGCAGGCTGTTATGAACAGGTCAAATTAAGGGAACCTTGAGTTAAGCAACACACAAGCTATAAAAACCAGTTATATCAGCTGAAGCCAAGGCAGAAAATGAGGGTGGGGGGGTGGGGAATACAGTTTCAACAGAGATGTGAGGAATCACAGTGCAAATTATAAAACCAAAAAAAATATATACTGATCTCTGTATATTTGCAGAACAGTAAGACAACAGATATCTAAGCAACAATTTAGCTCTATAATACAGAATAATACAGAAAAATGTACTCAGCTCTATATATTTGCAGATAGTCTTGTAAGGCTGTCTCTCAGCACACAGGTTCCAATTTAAATTTTCTGTACTAGTTCCCTCCTTCTATTATATAGCTTGTTTATGGCAGGAATCCACCAGACTGGTTTCCTTTTCTTGTACGAGTGAGTTTTGGTTTTGCTTGGGATAGCACGATCCATGCATTCTTGAAGGTGCCCGTAGAATGTATTAGTACAGGATTTTCATAGTTCATAGTTCATAGTTTAGTACTAAGCTAACTGCCCTTGCGAGCCATTTTAAGCCTAGTCAATTATCCCTTGTGAGACTCAAACCCTGCACCTTGTGTTTGTAAGGCAAACACCTTAACCATTAGGCCACCCTCCCAACCAATTTTGCAGCTTGGACAGCGTTATCCTTTAGCATGGGGGCTTTGAAACTTTCCACCTTGGTCTTAAGTAACATGAAGTTTGCTTTTGAAAAGTTTTTCACTGTGGTTTCCTTGTTCCGGGGGCGGGGGCAGAATGTGGATATCCAAAGTGATTTGTTTATGGTCAGATCTAACCAGTGAGGGATTGACCTCCATTGTGGAACATTGGTCACCCATGTTGGTGATGACCAGGTCCAATATGTTGTCACCTCTGGAGGGAGTGTTGACCAGTTGATCCAGGGCATTTGAGTTTATAAATTCTAGGAAATGCTGGGCAAGGGAATTAGTACTTGAGTTCTCCCAGTTAATGGTTGGGTAATTGAAATCACCCAATATTAGGGTGTTTGGTAGGACCTTTATGTTTCCCAGTGTTTCCAGAAATGCGGAATGGGGGTCCTAGGACATGGTGGGTGATTTGTAGCAAGCTACAATTTGAATTGCAATTTTGCCCGTTGTTAGTTGCACGTGGATGATCTCTGAAGCATCGTGCTGTGCCACTAACCTGGAGGTGTGGGTATCCTTGATGAATATGGATACACCCCAGCCTTTTGTATTTCGGTCGGGGTTCTGCAACCGAAATGTATGGTATGAGTTATAGCCTGGTAGTACTGGGCTGCTCTCTGCAGCCTTAAACCAGGTTTCTGTTACTGCACATATATCGATTTTCTCCATACTGAGGAGTGCCTCTAGTGCATGCATTTTGAGGTTTAGACTTCTAGCATTGAGTAGCATTACCCTCAGTTTTTTGTTACTTGTGCTATTTACGGCGTTGGGTTTGTCTTTTGAGCTTTGCCTAAAAAAGGCACTATGGGGGTGGCAAGAGCCTTGGCCAGTATTCGAAAGCCTAAGGGTGAAAAGTGGAAGCCGTCTCTAGCGAAGCAGCGTGGCTTGTCGAGCACGTCATCCCAGGTGGATAGACACTGGATCGCCTTTGAATGACACCAGAAACTTAGCCAATTGTTGAAATTGATAATTTTTTCTTTATACCGTGGTATCATTTTTGGTGAGGGCAGGATGCTACTCAGGGTCAGGGTCATACTGGCCTGGGCTATGTGATCAGAGAGCCTTTCCATGTCTCTTTTCATGTAGTCCACGGAGGTATGGCTCAGGTCATTCACACCAACATGGACAATGACAGAGTCATATTTGTACTTGTTCTGGAGTGACCTGAGTGCTTGTGTTATGTGGCGGATCCTGGCACCTGACAGGCAGCTAACAGTAACCTTCTCCTTATTCAGCTTAGTGAGTGGGACGTCAGTGTGCCTGACTATAGAGTCACCTATTACTAGTATGTTATTTTGCCTTAAGGGCTGTGATTGCATGGCACACTGGTTTTGTGAAGTACGTGTTTCATGGTTTGTGTTGGGGAGGTGGAGGTTTCTTGGATGTCTGCTTTGGAGAGGTCTGTTGCTTTTGCAGATTTTTATTTAGAGCCTCAGAGTATGTTTTTTGTGTATTTTTGTGTGTTTTTTGCCGGTGCTGGTTTAATGTGTCTATGTGTGACTGGTGGTGTGATGCAAGTATTTCCCTTCTCCTCCTGACTGTCTGATCCAGTCTTGGGTTGAGAGAGTTTAGCCTCCAGTTTGGCTGTATAATTGCAGCTCTCACATGTATTAGTGTTTGGTGGAAGGAGAAGAGGGTTGTCTGTGTACACGAGGCAGTTGTAACATTGCTACAAAATGCCCAGATTCACCAGTTGGATGGGAGAGTACACCTGAGACTGCCCTTTGGACATGCCTGGATAGATACAGTGAACTGTCTTACTGAATGGCTGGTAAGGTTGAATAAAGAGCCTTGTCCTTCTGTACAGCATAGGAGGGTGGGGAGGGTCTAGTGCTAGGGTTTATAAGTGCTTGCTATGAGTTTTGAGCAAGTGCCGGGCTGAGAAATTAATGGCTTGAGTGCTTAAGTTGAAAGTTTGTCTAGTTCCAAGGAAAAAATTGAAGAAGAGACTTTGTGGAGCTGGGAATAGATATACTTAAGCTAACCAGCGCTGCCCAGTATGCAAAACCGGGCAAATGCAGTATTTATAGCAGGGAAGTGAGAGGCCAGAGGGGGTATCTCAGTCGGAGGCCCGGCTGTCTCTGGTTCCTCCTTCCACTGCCTATATGGTTTGTTTTTATTTATATAAATGTGTAACTGCCTAATTGACCATGTCACAAGTGATTATTCAATAGATTTCTTATTTAAAAAAGATTAATTGCTTTTACTTGCAGATATCTGGCCTACATGGAAACCTAGGCAGCAATGAGTGAAAAAAAAACAGCAAACAACTCCGCAGATGCATGGAAGAATCTTTGTCAATTTCACCCAAAACAGAAAAGAAAAGAATGTATAAATGCCTTCAGCTGCACACTTCTTGACTCCCACTGAACATTTGCTAATGGGGGAAAAATAACAAGCAAATCTTCCTGCATATGCAAGAAACGAATAGTTGTGTAAAATCTTACCATAACCATAGAAGTCCTTTTTTTCCATGTTGCAGTATTCTTCAGGTGGGATTTTCCACCTCACGCAAGCTGTACGTCAGCTCCTATGCAAAAGCTTCATCTTGGCTGTTGCAGTTGCATTAGACATCACACATAGGGTCATAACCCAGGGACCTTAAATGTGATGTCTGCATGCACAGACCTCAGGACTTTTCAGCCGCAGACAACCGTCACACTGTGGGAGTCACTCCTTCACCACAAGATGTCTAAAAGCTAAGTACTCCGTTGGGTTTTTCCTTCTTTGACCTCTAGCTAAAACCTGGTTTGTTGTACAGAACTTTAGCTGATGCTGCCAATCCTTCATTCCTAAGACCCTACACAGCCCTCTGGCTGCCCTTAATCTTTACCTAGAAAACCAACGACTTAAAAAAAATTAGCACTCAGGATGGATCTCATTTTGGAAGCCCCGACTGAACCTCTGCAAAAGAAGGCCAAGATTCCTAGGCCCTCTTCCACTGCCTCTCTGCTTTTGGAGGCCCCACCAGCTCCTGATTTAGGAGCTGATGGAAGTCAGACAGATCTGTCGACTTTGACAGTGACCTTCGAGGAAGCCGCTTCGCAGTTGACAAACACATCCATGGAGCTAACCCAGACATTGGCTACTGCTGAGGTCAAGAAGGAAAGTACAGTTTTGTACCTACCATAAATGTAGATGTCCGAACATGATAGCATCTGCAGTCATAACAAATGGGTTGTCCTGTCGTCAGGCAGCCCTTTGGTCGGCCGGATTCCAAAGTCTGGGTCCGGCTTCGGCTGATGTCGCACTTCACCCGACGTCATCTCTGCTGGTCTTCGGGTATAAAGGCATCAGCCGACGCCATTTTCCTCAGTGTTTCTTGCCCCAGATGCCAGTTGCCCTCTAGGAAAGTTAATTTTGGAAGAAAAGCCAATGTTTCCAAAATAGTAGAAGGCAAACACAAAAAATAAGCATGTATGTACATATATACAAACAAATACACCATAAGAGACTCCCCCCCCCCCCATCTAGCTATTGGGAGGGTAAATACCCTAGGAGTACCACAGAGGGGAAGGAGGGTGGGTAATCCTGACTGCAGATGCTATCCTGTTCGGACATCTACATTTATGGTAGGTACAAAACTGTACTATGTCCTTCAAGGATGCATCTGCAGTCATAACAAATGGGTAGAATACCATAGCCAAAGTAGGGGAGGAGGAAAAGAATCATGGTGTAGTTAGGATCCCTTGCAGTACAGCAGTGGCAAACCCTGCTCGGGATCTAGAGTATAGAGGTAAATTATAATGCTTGGCAAATGTATGCACAGAGGTCCAAGTAGCCGCCTCAATAATGTCCTTGGTTGCCACTCCTCGTAAGAAAGCTGTGGTAGTGGCTGTCGCCCTTGTTGAATGAGGTCTTATGTCCTGTGGAACTGATTTTCCATGGTAGGAGTAACAGAATCTTATGCAATTTCCTATCCATTTGGAGACTGTCTGCTTGGAAATTGCTTTTCCTTCCCTTCCTGTTGCATAGGCCACTAAAAGCTGGTCAGTTTTTCTGTTACTTTTGGTTCTGTCCAGGTAGTAGCGTAACTGTCTATGTACATCCAAGGTATGTAGCAGCCTTTCCCCCCTGTTCTGTGGGTTGGGAAAGAAGGTAGGTAGGTGGATTGCCTGGTTTAAAGACACTCTGGATACCACCTTAGGCATAAATGTAGGATTAGTTCTCATGGACACTCTATCTTGATGGAAGATTAGGAAGGGTTGTACTGCCATTAAGGCCTGTAGTTCTGAAACCCTCCTTGCTGAAGTAATTGCCAGTAGGAAAGCAGTTTTCCATGATAGGTGTTGAAGATCTGCTGTTCCTGCTGGTTCAAATGGTGGGAGTGTCAATTTTTCTAGCACAAAATTCAAGTCCCATGCTGGTAATGGTGGTTTCCTAGGAGGTTTTACATTCTTGATCCCTCTGAGGAATTGCCTGAGTAGAGGATGTGAGAAGACAGGTGGATTGAAGCTGTATTCTGCAGAAATAGCTGATGCATGTATCTTGATGGAGGAATAGGACAGGCCTGTATGTAGAAGCTCTGCCAAGTACTCCAGGATGTTAGCAATGTCTATGTTTGACACATCTTTTCCTCTTTCAGCACTCCAAGTGACAAACCTTTTCCATTTTCTTGCATAGTTCCTTCTTGTTGAAGGTCTGCGGGCTTCAAGGATAATGTCTTTAACCCTTTGAGATAAGTCTGGGTTAGTTGTTGTTAAGTGATGTTCCAGGCAGTCAGTTGTAAGGTTTTTAGGTTTGGGTGCATGATGTTGTAGTTGTTCTGAGTTAACATCAAAGGCATCAGGGGTATTGACCACATTCTCCCCTGTGACATGCTCCTCAGCAAAGGATACCAGTGTTGTCTTGGCCAATTCGGAGCTATCAGAATTATCCTTGGGCATTCCTCTTTGATTTTCAGTAGTACCTTGTGCATCAAAGGAAGAGGTGGAAATGCATATGCTGTCAGGCCTTTCCAACTGAAGGATAGAGAGTCCACCTTCCATGCAAGTGGGTGGCACGTCCTTGTGCAGAATTTCTTGAGCTGGTGGTTGAGTGGGGATGCGAATAGGTCTATTTGTGGCATTCCCCATTTCTTTGTGATGGCCTTGAAGATGTCCGGGTGCAGCATCCATTCGTGAGCATCCGAGGTGGTTCTGCTTAACATGTCTGCTAGGGTGTTTTCTTTTCCTGGCACAAATATTGCCTGTAACTGGATGTTGTAGCTCAGAGCCATATTCCAAAGGTCCAGAGTCATTCTGCATAGGGGGTATGAATGAGTGCCTCCCTGCTTGTTGATGTACCACATGACTGTGGTGTTGTCTGTCCTTATCATTAAATGGCCTTCTTTGAGGAATGGCCTGAATTTCTGGATTGCTAGTTTTACTGCCAGCATTTCTTTTTGGTTTATGTGCAGGTGCAGCTGGTCTGGAGTCCACAATCCTTGTATGCACTTGTCCAACATGTGCGCCCCCCAGCCTAGGTCTGAGGCGTCCGTTGTGATGGTTTGGTTTGCTTGACAGTTGTGGAAGGGCAAGTCTGGGTTTGGCTGGCATGCTTGGGCCCACCATAGGAACTCTTGTTTCAGGCATGGGATTAGTGGGATTTCGGTTTCTAAGCTGTGCCTGTGTTGAGACCATAAATTCTTTAGGTACCACTGTAGCTTTCTCATATGCAGTCTGGCATGGGGGACCAGGATTATGCATGATGCCATGAAGCCCAAGGCCTGCAGTACTTTTCTTGCTGTTAGTTTGTTCTGCTTTGTTAATGCAAAGAAGTAAAGAGGAAGTTGTTCTTGTTTTTCTGCAGTCAGGAATGCCATTTGTTTTACTGTGTCCAATTCTGCACCCAAGAATGTTCTTGTCTGGGATGGGATCAGTCTTGACTTTTTTAAATTGACTGTGTATCCCAGGGCTTGTAGTAAGCAAATGACCCTTTGTAAATCTGTTGTCAGCTTGTCTTTGTTGTCCGCTTGTAACAGGCAGTCGTCCAGGTATGGATAAATTTGGATTCCCTGTAGCCTGCAATGAGCGATTACTGATGCCAGGCATTTTGTGAATACTCTGGGTGCAGTAGATAAGCCAAAGGGCAATGCTGAGAATTGATAATGCTCTGATCCTGCAAGAAATCTGAGGTATCTTCTGCAATTTGGTCGTATGGGGACGTGCAGGTATGCCTCCTTGAGATCTAGAGTTACCAGCCAACACTTCTTGCCCAGCATGGGAAGAAGTTGCTGTAGGGTCAGCATTTTGAATTTTGGGACGATGATGTATGTGTTTAAGACGGACAGGTCGAGAATAGGTCTCCAACTTTTCTCTTTTCTTGGAACTAGAAAGAGTCTGGAGTAGAATCCTTTGCCCTGTTGTGTTATTGGTACTCTTTCCACAGCTCTCATCTTTGTTAGTTGAGCTACCTGCTTTAGAGCTTCTGTTTTTTGAGTTGGAGGTAGGTTTGGCATTCCTCTTTTTACTGGTAAGGTGTGGAAGTGGAACCTGTAGCCTTGGTCTATGGTTTGTAAAATCCACTTGTCTTTTGTGATATAGTGCCAATTTTTCGAAAATAAGGCTAACTTTCCGCCTAAAGGGGCTGCTATTTGCTCCCTGGTAGGCGGTGTCAGAGCCAAGTCACTGTGATTGTCCTGTTGCAGTGGCAGTGGTTGTGTCCGTGCCTCGCTGGTTATTGCCTTGCCACTGGCGTCCTCTATAGGCACCTCCTCTGGGTTGATTTCTGCCTCTAGAGCGTCTATTCCTGCCTCTTTGTGATTTTGAGGAATCTGGAAAGGACCAATTTTTGGCAGGCCAGTTCCTGCTAAACCTTGGGGGCTGAACCTGTAAGAAATCCTTAACTGTTTGTACAGATTTTACCTTCTCTTCCATTTTCTTCATTACTTGCTGAGCAGAAGTACCAAATAGACTTTCCTTATCCATAGGAGCATCTAACAGCTTTGCTTTAACATGATCCGGCAGGACCTGCTCCTTCAACCATGCATGCCTTCTTATCACTGTGCCAGTCATGGCTGATCTAAATGAAGCCTCCAGTGCATCATAGCCACATTTTAAAGAATGGTTACTAACCTGCTGTATGTTATTCACCATTTCTAAAACATATTTCTTATCTAAGGATTCATCAGAGGAAAGTTTCTTAGTTAACTGATCAAGCATAAATTCTTGGTATTGAATCATGTGAAACTGACAGTTTAAAGCTCTAGCTGAGAGAGTAGCAGAGGTGTAAACTTTTTTGCCCCATCTCTCTAAGGACCTGGATTCCCTTTCAGAAGGGAGAGGGTTTTTTGCTGAGGTAGAAGCTACTGCCTTAGGCCCCTGGGAAATAGTCTCAGGATCTGCAAGTGGGGCCTTGAAAAGGTGGTGATGAGTGTGTGGCACCCTGTAAAATCTGTCTGGTTTGGCAGGGGCTGGGGGTAAAGAATCAGGTGCAGTGCAAACATCATTAAATGCATCATCCACAACAGGCAAAACTGGAGGTATAGCTAAGGGTCTATGTTGTGGTAAGTGCAGAAAGGTCCTAAGCCTTTTTCTTGAATCTGAGAAATCTTGTCCCTGCCATTGGAATTGCTCTCTCATGGCATGTAAGGTTTCCCCAAAGGAAAATTCCTCTGGTGGAGAGGCAGATGGAATGGATTCATCAGCATCGGAATCTTCATAAGTAGAAAAAGGAGCCTCTGGCTGATCTGTAGTATCCGAGTCATCTGAAGAATCATCAGAGGACTCTGGCTGGGGGGGCTCTGCCCTAGGTCTCTTTTCTGGGGGCTGAGAGGCCCTGTCTGGGTGAGATTGGGATCCCCTAATTAAGGAGATTAAATCCTCTGCCAGAGTAAGCATTTGAGAACTAGAAGTGTGCCTGTGTGAGGGGGCCTTAACAGGCACTGATTTAACAGTTTTGGCTGCTTTGGCCCTGGCAAAGGCCTTTATAGACATGGCTGCAGGAGGCCTAGCAGCACCACGTGCTGGGGTAGAGACATCCAAAGGGATGGTGTCAGATAAGTCACTAGAAACCACAGTAGTAGGCAAAACTTCAGAGGCCGATTCAACTAAGGTAGCAGGAGCCTCAGTAGTAGTCATGGATTCGGCTGAGGATTGACCGGTTTTCTCGGTTTCGGCCGAAACCGAGACACTCGCGGCTTGCTTAACCGTGGTTTCGGCCGAAACCGCGGACCGCGAGTGTCGGTCTTTTTCTTTGCGTTTTTTAACTATTTGGGTAGTCGGAGGATCCGACGGCATAATGTACGCAAAATATGAGCCGAAAAACTGTTCAGCAAACTCCGACCGACGCCTAAGCGTTCGTCGGTTGAAGGAAGCACAGGCTAAACAGGCAGCTACGTCGTGGTCTGGGCCTAAACAAGGTAGGCAGTAAGAGTGGAAATCTTTATGAGGTATTTGTTTCCCACAAGTTAAACAGTTATTTACTTTTTCTGACATCGGCTGAGGCAAGAAAGAGTCCCCAACGGGGTACTTAGCTTTTAGAAGTCTTCGAAGTAGTATTCGGTAGTAGGAATCTCTGGATCTGACCGACCGGCACTTGCGAACAGCTTCTGCTTCGGGCGCCACGCAGCAAGAAAGACTGAGGAAAATGGCGTCGGCTGATGCCTTTATACCCGAAGACCAGCAGAGATGACGTCGGGTGAAGTGCGACATCAGCCGAAGCCGGACCCAGACTTTGGAATTCGGCCGACCGAAGGGCTGCCTGACGACAGGACAACCCATTTGTTATGACTGCAGATGCATCCTTGAAGGACATCCTGAGACAGCCGGGCCTCTGACCGGGATACCTTTTCCCAACACAGCTTCCCTTAGCCAGGCATCTGATTCCAGACCTACGTCTAAGTCTACCCCAGTTAAAAAGAAACAGAAAACCAAACATCTGACTACACCCGCTGAAGGCCTACCTGATTGGCAGTCTTTCACCTCATCTTTGATGCAGGCCTTTAGGGCCTTCAAGCCTCTTCTCCATCTACTCTTCCTCTCCTCAGCCCTAGGCCTGCCTCTGTCTCCTCTCTTCCACCACCTACTTCACAAGACAGGGAAGAAGAGCAAGAGACCTATTATTCATCTTCTGATGAATCAATATCTTACACCTCCCAAATAGCCTCTTCTCAAGAGTATTAGTCCCCAGATGAAAAATCCATTGAAGGGGTCTCCCCGCCAGAGGATATCACCTTTGGAGAGACCATAATCAAAATGAAGGAATACTTCAAATGGGACACCTCTCAAATGTATGATACTCAAAAAAGGTATTTTGAACTATTACAAGTGGAATCTCCCTCCCCTTCTGCCAGTCCATCTGTCATCCCTGCCTATTTTGATGCCTTTTCCTCAACATCAAAGACATCAGATTCTCAGCCACCTGCCCCTAAGAGGCCAGACTGCTTCTACAAGGTGCCGGATGACCAGAAATTTCTAGTCAAACCACCTCTGGCAGACCCTGCTGTGATTGCCATTTCACTAGATAAACAATCCAGACTGATTCCATCTGCCTCTCTCTTCCCTAGGGACAAAGACAGCAAAACAATGGATAAAACTGGAAATAAAGTTTACACCTCTTCCACACTGGCCTTTAGAGCCATCAACTATCAAATCCATATGACCAAACATGCTCTGGATCTGGTCTCTCAAGCCTCCACTCTGCTGGCTGCTACTCCCGACTGCCCCACTAAATCTTACATCTCTTCCAAACTTTCTCTGGCTGCCCAAGTAGCCAGACACTCCATTAGATGTAGTTATGATGCTACAGAGGCCACTGCATGCTCTGCCATTGTACTTGGGAGATATTTCTGGCTATGCTTGCAACACTTACCAGAAGACTTCATGTCTAAAATCTTAGATGCCCCTCTGGACCCTAACTTTCTTGTTTGGTAAACAGTCAGCAGACCTATTCAAAAATCTGCAAGAAGAGAGTAAGGAATTGCAAGACATCAAGCATCTTCTGGTGTCTCCTATTCCTAAATATTACAGGAATTACTCTGCCAAAGCCACCTTTGTCAGAAGAAACCCTGCTCCAGCTGGACCTACCTCTTTCAGACACAGAAGAGGGGCCCGAAGACCAAACCCTTCCAGGCTACCTGTCTCTCAACCCCCCCCACTAGACAGCCTTTTCAAGATAGAGGAGGGTCCAACAATGCGTGACTGCCTTGCCCACATCCCGCCTTTCCCCCTTTCATAATTCTGTTTGATGTTTTTAAGCATACTTATTTATGAAACCCCTTGCTTATAGACTGGATTAATCTAGACATTTACCTTTGCAAAAATAAGAGAAAACAAATCAACTCTACATATAATCTAATATAATCAGTACACTTATACACCATAACTCCCACCTCCACAGCCCAAGATCACTGTATATTAACTTAAACTTGCTTTTGTCAAGCTTTTTTCTAGTTACGCTTTAAAACCTATATTTCATACAACTAAAAAAGTACTTGTTTACTTTAATATATTTACCACAAACAATAACTGAAAAGACTCCCCCTACCTCCACATTTACAATACACTTGACTAAATACTACACACAACTGCTTTTCTTTTTCTATACAACATGCAGGTTATATCATGAAATGTTTTATACAAATACTGTTAAGAATAAAACTTGTTTTAGTTAGTTTTTTTTCTTTAGGAGTCCTTCTAAACATCAATAACAAAGTGGGCTATATGCTTTACAGTCCACTCAAGTTTAACAAAGTAAACAAAAGTTTGGTCTTTCTCAGCCATATTTCACAAATGTGAATGATGCTTTATAATCTCACATTTATTTGCTAATGCTGGTGTCACTGGTCTTCTTCCTGTTCATCTCCATCTCTATCTCCCAAAAACAGACTCTGGTTCAAGACCAACATACTACTAATTCTTCTAGTCAACTCCTATGCCTTTTTTTAAGCATTTTCCTGGAAAAGGTTTCACTGGCAAGGTGTATGAGCTTTATAATCACAAGAATGTCCCCTTCAGTTTGATGGGTCACTTTTTGTTGGACAAACTTTTGTATTTCCTCCTTAACCTATTCTGCATCAAAAAATCTACTTGATTCTCCATGAAAAAATATTAGTAAGAAAGTTGGATGCAGCAGCTTGAATCTTACACCTGTCTCGATATTCCCTGATTGCTGGGATATAATTTCTTCCCTTCTGCCTGGTGTACAGTCAATCATAGGTCCATAGGTAGGTACTAGGCTATTGGCCCTATGGCATAATTAAGCCTAGCCAAGATGTTTTGGCTTGCACCTCCCATGTGGTTTAGTTACCTGCACATCTGTCGAACAGGGCAACAGAGGTGATTCCCGGGGTGAATTTCCTGTTTCCCATCCACTCATCAAGATTCTTCTTGAAGAGCGCTAATGAGGAGCTCTGCCTCACATATATGGGGACCTTATTCCAGAGCAAGGGGAGTCTCTGGGACACGAATCTGTCCCTCCAACAATTCCTGTTTTTTATTGTTGAGGTCAGGTTAAGGTCCCTAGAGCGTGTAGCTCGGGTAGACTGGGTTTTCCTTAGGTGGAGCATTTCCAGCAATTCAGGGTAAGACATAGCCTTGTATGTCGGGCAGAGATCACTTCTGAGGAGCCAGTATGCAACTGTGTACAGTTGAAGTTTTTTTTAGCCTGGTGGCATACGGCATATGTTTTAGGCCCATTATCCTCTTGGTGAGGTATTTTTGAGGCCTCTCTAGTTGTTGCAGGTGCCTAGTAAGATACATCCCGAATGGGGCATTTTATTCAATAATGGGTATAATGAGTGATGAGTAGAGGGGGACAATAACTTTCTTTTTTCTAAATGCAAACCCCTTTGTGATCAGGTGGGCCATGTAGAAGGATTTTCTAACCACTTTAGCAATGTGGTTATCGAAGGATAGGTTACTATCCACCTGGGTCCCTAGGTCTCATCACACTGTGTTAAGTGAGCTGCCACCTATGTAGTAATTCATAGGTACTTGTTTTTTCCAGAAGGTGATGACAATGCACTTTTTGGCATTTAGCTTGAGGTCATGACTTTGGTACCATGTATCTGTTTCAATGAGACCATTTTGAAGGATATCTATGTCAGTAAGAGTCTCAATTATGGCACCCAGTTTGCAGTCATCTGCGAACTTTGTTAGAGATAGTCCCTATGTATTTGCTTGCACCTCGGAGAATTAAATACTGAACAGGAGAGGTCCCATGACTGAGCCCTGGGGTACTCCACTTGTCACAGGTTTGGAGTCGGACCTAGCATTTCTATTTTCACTGTATGGGTTCTGTCCATGAGCCAGTTAGCAACCCATCTTGTAATATAGGGGTTTATATTTAGGTTAATGAGTTTGTCTATAATTCCCGAGTGGGGAGTGGTATCAAAGGCTTTCGCAAGGTCAAGGTATGCCATGTGGACCACCTTTCCCTCGATTGCTTTGGTGACTTCTTGAAAAAGTCAACCAGGTTTAGGAGACATGACCTGCCCTTTACGAAACCAGGGTCTAGGGTTTGAAGGTTCCCAATGTTGTTGTTTATGTGCTCCATGGCCTTGCACACGAGGCTCGTCAGGCTGATGGGCTGACAGCTCCCGGGGTCAGTGGTGGCTCCTCCCTTGGGAAGCAGGACAACCGTTGCTGCGCACCACTCAGTGGGCACATAGCCTGAGGTGAGGCTGTGGATGAACATAGTATTTAGGTGAGGGATTAGTTTTGTTTTGGATTTCATGTAACAAGCAGCCTGGGATGCTGTCTGGTCCCATGGATGCTGTGATTTTTGCTTTAGAAAGTGCAGTTTTCACCTGGGTGTCTGTGATTATGGGGGCAGCACAATCTTCTGGTATAGATATGGGCCCTTTAGGGGGTGAGGGTAGAGTAAAGTTTGCACTGAACTTATCTGCCAGTATATTGGCGATATCAGTTGGTTCCATGAATTTTGAACCATTATGAGTAGATGTGAGAGTTGCCATTTAGGTTCCCAACATAGCCAAAAAATGCTTTGTGGGTGTCTTTGGTGTCCACAAACACTCCAGTGTCCAATTTTTTAATTCTTTCTCCTTCTGGCACAGTTTGTCAGGCAGGACCAACTTGTTTTGCTGGTATGATGGCATCTTTACTAATACAGGTCTTGGCTGCTTTCTCATAGTTTGGAGCATATGTGTCCCTTTCAATTAACAAATCCTGCATGGAATACCAGTCTGGTTTATTTGTGCTTTCTTAAAATTAATAGAGTCTGTTCCTTGCAGTTTCTCTGGTAGAACATAAAATCTCAGTTTTTCTTTGGAAGCTCTGCCTTCTAACTCTACCATTTTTTGAAACCGCTCTTCTTGAAAAGTCTCATACTCAAGCCAGCCTTTTCTTTACTTCAGTCTCTAATTTGTGCAGTGTTATCAGGTCATCCAAATTGTTAGTTAAATCTTCTATTTTTTCTAGCTCTTTATCTGGGTCAACATACTCCTTCAGTGTTCCATTTTTTTTTAAATCACCTCTGAGTATAT
The DNA here is from genome assembly GCF_019279795.1 of Protopterus annectens. NCBI lineage: Eukaryota > Metazoa > Chordata > Ceratodontiformes > Protopteridae > Protopterus > Protopterus annectens. The sequence goes on from NC_056729.1 coordinate 568,505,040, forward strand.
TTGATTTATTTTTTCCTCTAAATTACTGGTAGCCATCTCTTTTACCAAAGCTGAAGCTTGAACTGCTTTTTGTGGAATATCTGCAGTATTCTTCCCAGTGTTTTCTTCTCACCTTTTCTAGTTGATTTTCTTTCCAGTTTTCAATTTCTTCTTGGCTGGCATCCAGGCAGTGTACTTACTAACCAGTAACTGAATTTTACTCAAACAAGCAGAATTACTGGCTCTTATTTCTTATTTTCTGTTTTCATACTGGGATAGCTGAAAAGCGGTTGATCAGTGTGCAGCCATCTTGGAAGTCCAATGGTGATGAAGCCTTGAGGAGGCAACAGTGCATTCTGGGTAGGGGAGGAGCATGAGCTCATGAGATTGTGAAAGTTGCTAAGAAAAGGGTGCTTGTGACAACCAGGCAAATGATGACAGTGTGTAGTGTATGAACAGGAACTACACAGATCATGAGACTTACACAAAAAGCACATTTGAAGTGAAGTTCAAGCAGCTGAAGATCTGTCTCTACCAGGAAATGTAGCAGTGAGATCTGCAGAGAGTTAGTGCACCAGTGCATGACAAGAATGAGAAGAGGAGCTTAGTCTTGCAGGAGAATCGAAAAGAAGTGTAGAGAGATCACTGAGGTTCCTGACCTGGAAAATCCAGGATCTCAAACACCTATCTTATACATATAGGCTAAAAGTCCTGTCCCTCTACTCAGTCTCATTCAGATTGCTCAGAGGTGACCTGTGTCTGGCAAACAAGGCCGTCTCAAACTCAGCCTTGATGGAGTTGCTGCATATCCGTAAGTCAAACTCCACTCGCGCAACCCTCACTCAAGGTCTCAACCTAGTCTGTGACATTAACAGAACTTGGTGGGATAAATTTGTGTCTCAACTACCCCATCTGTGGAATAGACTTCCTCTCCATGTCAGAGTACCTCACTAGCCCTCTTTAAGAGGAACCTAGATGACTGGATGGGAAACAGAAAATATACCCCTGGGATCCCACCTGTGTCCCCACTGGACAGGGAAAACAGGTGCTGACTGTGGGAACATGGGTGAAATTCTTGGCTAGACTTAAGGGCCTCTGGGCCAATAACCTAGTATCATCCTATGAACCTATAAGTGACTGTGGTGACCATTCCACAATATGGACTGGATCAACTCAGATCCTTTCAGTTCATCCAAATCTGTATATGGTGCATTAGGGACTCAGCTGAAGAGTCCAGGTGCCTACTCTTGCATTTCTGATTAGAGAGAGAAGGTGTAACTTGAAGAGGTAAGTAAATTCCCCCCAAAACATTCTGTTAGGTGATGGGTTAAAGTAGAGGGGAAGGAATGCTGCAACAATGATAAAAAAGACATGTACTGTTATGGTAAGTTCTTACGCAACTGTACTATGTCCTGATTGAAAATGCTGTTGCAGTAGTGATTTCCACGGCTGAAGAAGAAAGAGAAGACAGAGGTTGGCTAAAGGGAGGACCACCTTGTCCAGGACACCAAAGAGGACAGACCTAGCAAAGGCGGCCCCGGATCTTGAAAATGCATCAATGTTGTAATGATATATTTATGTGTGCACAGAGGACCAGGTGGTTGCTTTCAAGATGGGCTTGGTATGTACACCCTTATAGAATGCCCAAGGGAAGGCCAGCACCCTAGTGGAATGTGCTTTAGGACAGTAAGGCAATGTTTTCCCATACTTTGTGTAGCAAAAAGAAATAGCCTTAGATAACCAAGTTGTGATGGTTTGTTTAAGGACAGGATGGCCCAACTTTGGAATCCATGAATGAAACAAAACTGTCAGTTTTTCTGACAATTCTTGCTTTGCCCACATAAAATCTTAGCTGCCAGTGAATGTCTAATGAGTGGAGAATTCTTTCCTTCTTTTTTCTGAGATTACAGAAAAAGGCAGGCTGTTGGATGGCCTGGTTTAGGGACATTTCATTCAGTACTTTAGGCATGAATGATGGATTGGTCCTGAGAGTCACCATGTCCTTGTGGAAAATGAGAAAGGGTGGAACAGCCATAACACCCTGAAGATCACTCTGTGGGCAGAGGTAAGAGCCAGCAGAAAGACAGTCTTTCAGGTGCAGAAGTTTAAAGTGGCAGAAGCATATGGCTTGAAAGGGAGCAAAGTCAGTTTTTCCAGTATAAAGCTGAAATCCCAGGGAGAAGGAATAGGCTTCATAGGCAGCTTAAGGTGTAGGACACCCCTCAAGAAAAAAAGTTTATCCTCTGTCTTGGACAAGAGAGGAGGATCAAGAGGCAAGCAGGCATTAATGACAGACAGATGGGTTTTAATGGAACAGCAGACCAGGCCACAGTGCAAGAATCGACAGAAATATTTGAAGATGGCAGGAATGGCTAATAAGAATGGGTCCTGTTTGTGCTTTTAGCACCAAATTGAAAATCTTTTCCACTTAGCTGTATTTGATTTTCTGGTGGTAGGTTTTCTGGCTTCCAGTAGAACCTGTACCACCCCATCAGAAAAGAGGTGCCTTAAGGATCAGAACCTTGTCACCCACAGAGACAGACAGAGAGGCTTGACCTGGACAGAAAAGTAGACCATGCCACTGAGTGAGCAGGTCTGGCTGGAATAGTATTTTCCAGTAGTTTCCCTTGGAAAAGTGGAGTAGGCAAGGAAATCAATGTTGTCTTGGCCAGGAGGAGTAGGAGTTTTGGGGCTTCCTTTTGAACTTTTACAAGGGTTTTTGGAAGTAGTGGCACAGGGGGGAAAGGCATACAGGAACCTCCATGACCACTGGAAATAGAAAGCATCTGTCTTTCAAGCTGATAGGGAAGGACTCCTGGTGCAGAACCATGGAAGTTGTTGATTTTCAGGAGAAGCAAAAAGGTCTACATGTGGAGCTCTCCACTGATGCCTTCTAATTCTGAAAACTTGTTTGTTCAGGATCCACTCATTAGGGTAATCCAAGGACCTCCTTAGAAGTCTGCCAGTACATCCCCTTGGGAGGAAATGTATGCAACTGTCACTAGCCTGCATAGTTGGTAAGATCTTGTGCCACCCTGTTTGTTCAGATATCACATAACTGTTGTATTTCTGGTATACACCAGTGGAGAGCTTGGCTTCCACAGATAGAATATCTGCAATGCTTGCAGAAGGGCTCTCATTTCTTTTCTTAAAGGTTGATGTGTTCTTTCAGGATAGGGGAATTCCATGGCCATTAACCCTGTAGTCTCTGGGATCCTGTCCAAGCCACCCATGCTCTGTCGGAAGCATATGTGTGTGTAAAGGACTTGGTTGTCTGGGGCTGAGGTGAAAGGAAGGCCTAGGTTGACGATAAATTCTCTCTTGCACAGGTATCCAGGGGATAGGAATGTTGAGACCAGACAGATTTTAGACACCACTGACTTTTCAGCATATACAGTCAGTCTGGTTAGAGGAATAATTGGAATGGCAGTTACCATGAAACCCAAGGGCCTGATTATCTCTCTCACTCTGCAGTGAGACACAGAAGAGGTTTTTGAAAAAGGTGGCCAGACTGAAAATGTTCTCCTGAGGAAGGAAGGAAAGCATTCTGCTTGTGTCTAGTCTGCGACCCATAAAAAACAGATCCTGAGTAGGTGTGAGATGGGATTTTTGAAGTTGACTGTAAACCCCAGGACAGATCGGAGATGGACTATGAAACCTACATACCCAAGGAGAGAGTCAGAGTCTATGGAGAGCGTTTGAATCAAGTCATTCAGGTAAGGAAAAATTGAATTCCCTGGTGCAACAGAATGGTACAACTAGAGCTATGCAGTTTATAAAAACTCTTTGTGCCATACAAAAACCAAAAGACAAAGCAGTAAAATGAAAACATGATGAGGCAGAAAAAAAAAATGAGGAATTTCCTGCAAGAAGGTGAAATGCAGATGTACAGGTACGCATCCTTCAGGTCTAGTGATCCAAGGAAAGCTTGAGGGAAAATGAGAGGCAGAAGGGTAAGCAGAGAGAGCATTTTAAAAGTAAGTACCTTTAGAACGGTTTTAGAAAACAAAGAGAGAGAGATCCAGAATGGGTCTCCAATTCCCTTCTTTCCTGGGCACCAGAATGATTCTGGAATAGAACCCTTTCCTATGAAGGAGTGTGGCAATCTTTCTATGGTGCTTTGATCTAGTAAGTCCTGAATGAGAGGGTCGAGCAAAGGGAGTTGTTTTTGCAGTGGCAGAGGCAAGCCCTTTAGATAGGGAATGCTTTCGTATGACATGGCCTAGCATTCTTTGACAACAATCAGGACCCATTTGTCTGTGGTTACCACTTCCCAGAATGGAATGGACATAGAAAGTCTTTTTGAAAGTGGGGTGGAGGGATTGAGGATGGGAGGGTTGTAACTGGAAAGGTAGTCACAGGTTTTTGCCTCCAAATGGAGGTCTCTCCTGAAAGTGATTCCCTATGTGGTTTGTCTGAGGATCTCTTTCTGGGTGTTTTTCTTTGTTTCTGAGTGGGGTGAGTCTCTCAACTAAGAAAGCTGACATCGCTGAGTAGTTCCTGTGGTATCCAAGGGCTGCAGAAAGAAACATTTCACTACAGGCCTTCATGGTTATACCCTGCTCTTGTGGATTTGAAGAGTTTTAACTCTTCAGGGAAACAAACACATCACCTTTGTCTAGTGGAGAATCTAGGACTCTAGATTTAAAGTCTTCAGAGATGGGTTTGTTCAACCAAGCATAACGTCTAATGATTGAATCTGTGTCTGCAGCCCTGGAGGAGGCATCCACAGCATCATAACCACATTTAATGCTATGTCCACCAGTTTCAGTTGCTTGCAACAGTAAGGTCTGCATTTGTTGCTTACAATCTGAAGACCGTGGGCCTGACATGACCTTATTTCACAGACTGCAGTATACACAGCAATTCAGTCATCTGAGTCTGGTAGTTGATAGCTCTGAATGCAAGGATGGCAGAGGTGTAGACCTTCTTACCCCACCTATCCATAGCCCTACTACCCTTGTTAGTGCAAAGGGTGTTAGCACTGGTGAGAAATTGATAACGCTTGTCAGAGGATAGGGAGACAGCAGCCGGGTCAGCCATACAGTTCTTATAGAGGTATTTCAGCTCATCAGGCACCTTGTAGAATGTCTGGTCTTTTTGGTGCCAGATATTGAGAATCAGGAGTTGAAAATGTAGATAAAGGAATCCTGATTTGCATCTAGAACTGGAGGGGCTGGTGAGGAAGCTGGAGTGCTCATTACCAGGAGACTGCTGCAATTCTTTTGAACATCCGTGATTTGCTTAGACAGCCATTCAAAATGTCTCATGTTCTGGATGATTTCCCGAAAGAAGGCCTCCTTAACAGGGGAGTCAGGGGACAGAAAGTCCCCTTCGTCAGTGGAAAGATGTTCAGGGGAATGCATCTATGAGGAATAATCCAGGGAATGATCAAAATCCAGATACTGTTCCTCATTAGAGGAAGAAGAATCTTTAGTGTCTCTTTGTGGTGTGGCCTGTGGTAACTGTGATACAAAGGAAGGAAGTTTCAGGGCCATAACTGCTTTAAATAAGCCCTGGGAGATGTCCATCCATTCTTGTATTTGGAAATCCTAGGGGAGGTCACATACCTTAGTTTTCTTCTTTTTTTTCCCAGGTGCGACATCTGCCAGGACTAATCTCGGAGGCTCAGAAAGTATATTTGTGTACACTTACCATAAATGTAGCTAATCGAGTGCACCCACTGTTGCAATCATCATATTTGGGTTATCCCTGCCAGGGTAGCCCTCAGCTGGCCCAAATACCAGAGACTTAGTATTTCTGCGTCGGTTGCTGTCTCTTGAGGACTAATGTCAGGTCCAAAAGGTTTCTGCTTAATTGGTCTGCCAGGGAGTTGAGAGTGCCTGGTGGGTATTATGCTAACAAGTGTATTTGCATGGAAGAGGCTGTGAGCCAAAGGGTCATGCTCAGCCTGCGCAGAGGGTAGGAGTGAGTCCCTCCCTGCTTGTTGATGTACCACATCACAGTGGTGTTGTCTGTTTTGATCAGGAGAACCCCTGGAGAGAGAATGGGTTTAAAAGCTATCAAGGCGTGCTGCACAGGCATCATCTCTTCTTGACTTGATGTGCAGGGGGATTTATTGTGGGCTCCATTGGCCCTGTATGCACCTGCTGTCCAGGTGCGCACCCCAAGTGTAGTCTGATGAGTCTGTGGTGAGGGTCTGGGCAGCGGGGGTGTGGGGAGAAGGGCAGTCCCTTGTTGTGGGAGCATGCTGTTGCCCACCAAAGAAATTCCTTTCTGAGGCAAGGAATTATAGGTAGAAGAGTTTCCAGGTCTTGAGAGTGTTGACACCAAAGGCTCTTAAGGTACCATAGAATTTTCCTCATATGCAGTCTGGCATATGGAATGAGGAGTATGCAAGATGCCATGAACCCCAGAGCTTGCAGGATTTTCCTTGCAGAAAGCTGGGGCCTGGTGGCCAGTTGAGAAAAGTAGGCCGACAGGAAAATTTGTTTCTCTGGCGCAAGGTATGTCATTCTGGGATGCTGTGTCCAGACTTGCTCCCAGGAAGATTATCCTTTGGGTGGGCATCTGTTGTGATTTCTTTTCACTGATTGTGTACCCTAGGGAGGTTAGCAGACTCTTTACAAAGGCCAGGTGTTTGAGCAGCTTTCCCTGGTTATCTGTCTGAATAAGGCAGTCATCTAAGGAGGGGAAAATTTGAATATTTCTTTTTCTGCAAAAGGCAATGGCTGGAGCCAGTTATTTTGTGAAAACTCTGGGAGCAGCAGATAAGCCAAGGGGAAGCACACAGAACTGAAAGTGTTGAGAACCTGCCCTGAAGTGGAGATATTTTCTGCATGATTCCATGAGAGGAATGTGGAGGTAGGTCTCTTAAATCCAGGGTGGCTAACCGAGCGTTCTTGGAGAGCATAGGTAGCAGCTGCTGGTGGGTGAGCATTTTGAATTTTGGAATCACAAGAAAGGTGTTTAGAATAGATAGATCGAGGATGGGTCGGCCAGGTAACCTCTTTTCTGGGCACCAGAAAATGTCTGGAGTAGAAGCCTTGGCCTATCTGTTCTGCAGGAATATGCTCTACTGCCCTCGGAGAGAGCAGAGAATGGATTTGCTATTGAGCCTCTGCCCACTGATTTGGCAGCAGATCTGGAAATCCTTTTGGGGCTGGAAGGGTGTGGAAGGAGAATTTGTATCCCTGAGATACAATGTTCAGAACTCATTGGTCCTTCACAATGGTGGCCCAGGTGCTTGAGTGAAAGGAGAGTTTTTCTCCTAGGGGTAAGTGAAGGTGGGCAGAGGGGAGTCATTGTGAGCTCTTACCATAAGGGGGCGGCTTAGAACTCCCTGGTTTTAAAGTGGAGGTAGTCCACTGCTTAGACCTTTGCATTCCCTGGGGCTGCTGTCTGGGGGGGGGGTCTGCTGGTCCTGTTTACTCGGAGCAGGAAAGGACCAGTGCTTGGAGAGAAAATGCCTGCTGAACCTAGGGGGCCGGACTTGTAAGAAATCTTTAACTGTTTGCATAGATTTTGCTTTTTCTTCCATCTTTTTAAGACCTCTTCTGCCTTAGTGCCAAATAAGTTATCTTTGTGTAACGGAGCATCCAACAATTTAGAGTGACATGGTCTGGCAGGGGTTGATCCTTAAGATATGCATGTCTTCTAATGACAGATCCAGTGACTGCTGCCCTGCAAGAAGCTTCTAGGGTGTCAAAACCACAGTGCAAGGTGCGTTTAGTTACTTGACTTGTAGAATGCATTAAGTCTTGTAAATTTTTAGATTCTGCCCAAGCAGGAAAGGAGGAAATTTTTTGTTTAAGGAGTTCCAAGGTATGTTGCTGATATTTAAGCATATAGAACTGACAATTTAGTGCCCTGATAGCAAGAGTAGCTAAGGTGCATACTTTTTTACCCCATCTGTCCAATGCTCAGGAATCCTTGTCTGAGGGGGTGGGATTCTTAGCAGAGGTTGCTTTAATCCCTTTTGGCCCTTGAGAAATGACCTCAGGGTCAGCTGATGGATTTTTAAAAACATATTTGTGTCAGCCAGGGACTCTGTAGTACCCATCTGATTTTCCTGGGAGCAGGAGGTAGGGCAACAGGAGTCAAGATAGATTCAAGGAAAACATCATAAACCACATCCAGGACTGAGGGGATGGCCAAGGGTCTGTGTTGTGAAAGACTTAGGAATTCCCCAAGTCTCTTTTCAGACTGAGGGTAGTCCTGACTCTCCCATTGTTAATACTCCCTTAAAGTATGCAGGGTTTCCCCAAAGGAAATATCCTCTGGGGAGAGGCTGAAGGAATTGATTCTTCTGCATCAGAATCCTCAAAAGTGGAGAGGGGCTGCATGTCTTCATAGATGCATCAGATTTCATCTGCCTCTTGTTCAGACAAACTACTGGGGACAGATCTAGTCTTTTTTGAAGGGGTAGCTTGGGTTCCCCTGATCAGCATGTTAAGGTCTTCTGCCATTTTAAGCATCTGAGAGTGAGGCAAGGTAGCAGGCGCCTGAGAGTGGGTAGTTGGTTTCTTGGGTGTGGAACTCGGTTGTTTTCAAAAGAACAGTAGTCGCAAAAGAAGACGTCACTTTGTGTCAAGATTCGGAGGTGCGAAAGACTTCCTCAGAAGCCGGTGCCTGCTCAGCGGCTCCGAACCCATCCAAGGTAGAGACAACCGCAGGATCCTTAGACGAAGAAGAGTTTTGTGGCATACCGGACTCCAAAAGGGTTTTGTTACGGGCTTGCGAATCAACTGAAGCAGGCATCAGGGGCTGCGAAAGCGCCCGAGTACCGGAAGACTGACGACTAGCTTAACGGAAGTGTTGGAAGGTTTGGACCTGTGCTGTCTGTTGCTGTCTTTATCTTTATGCTTTTTCAGATGATCTGCTGTTGGATGGCTTACCAAAGTCATATCGAAATTCGAGGACTGTAAAGAAAAATATCTGGCTACAATAAGGGCCCAACGATGGATAGTTCTGGTGTTAAACAAAGCAAAGAAGTGACAACAGGGGACATAGTGTTCTGGGCCTGGGAAAGTGACGCAGTAAGAGTGGAAGTCTTGGTGTGGTATTTGCTTTCCACAGGCAAGACAATTATTAACTTTTTCCGACATCGGTTAGTGCAAGAAAAAAAGATCCCCAATGGGGTACTTAGCTTTAGAAGACTTCAACTTCAATTCGGAAATGAAAACTCAGGTAGCAGCCAACCAGCACTCATGTGAACTGCTTCTGCTTTGGGCTCCATGGCAAGAAAGACTGATGTAATGGCGTTGGCTGCCTTACTTTATACCACTGACGACCTGACGTCAGTCCTCAAGCAACAGCAACCGATGGAGAAATACTAAGTCACTGGTATACGGGGCAGGCCGAGGGCTACTCTGGCAGGGATAACCCAAATGTGATGACTGCAACAGTAAAACACGAAGAACATCTAAGGCACACTTTGATCAGAGTAACAGGAACCCCTTTCCTGACAATGATTTGAGGCAGTGAGTGTGTGGACTCCTTGAAATAAGATGTGGACTGTCCAAGCCGTCCACCACATAAAAGGTCTCAGGAACCATACTGGCCCTCCAATGAGACCTTGGTAGTGGGCAAGTGAGAGGGTATTTGATGGACTGTGGGTTCTATAACTTCAGCAGATCTTTGGAGTTTCTTCTTAGACAGAAACGTGATGTCAGATGCAGGAGATTGACATATTTGCTTGGATCAGGTGTTTCAGACGTTGACTTTCAAGGAATGTGCTCAGGGAGGAAAGCCTTAACCCAAGAGTTCTAGGGGCAAACAATTGGCAGATGGAGCAAGTTTTGTAGCAGTGTTCTAGTTCTAAATAAAAAACACACTTCCTTGTATGGGATCTGCCTACTGCACTCACACTTGCCTCTTCTAGCAGACATCTAATAAAAGTGACTTACGTTCAAAATACTTGAAAAAGGAAGGCTCCCCAACCTGACACTTACCTGAAATACGATGGTGAAGAAACGGTACCAACAACCTAACAGAGATCAGTCCAAAGGATGCAGGTCTTGCTTTTGGACTGGCGTAAGATAGTCTGAGCTACTTCTGCATATGTCTGCCTATACACCCCAAGACATTAGAGCTGAGTTCATGTGTTGGACGTATGCTCTCACGAAGGTAAAGCTTTGGTACCACATCCAGATGCCAGCAAATAAAAACCCATATGTTACGAATACTGCAAAAGTGATTTCTGTTAGGACACAGGTTCATAGCGGGTTACTAGGCTAATAGCAATAGGGTCTTTACAAGCCAACCCATGTATCCTAATTGACCACAATTAGATGGCCATTATTAGGAGAGTGACTCTATGATCAGCACAGACTACCCCTGTCCATGAGTGACATAGGTGCCAACCACCGAGGTGAATTTACAGTCACCCATCCAATTGTCAAAGTTGCAGTTAAATAGGGTCATTGAGAAGCTCTGCTTCACATGAAATGGGAGCTTATTCCAGAGGAGTGGAAATCTCTGGGAGATACATCTGTCTCTCCAACATGTTCTATTAATGTCACGGATTAGGTTGGGATCCCTGGAGTGAGTGACTCTTGCCACATTTGATTTGTAGACGTGGCAGCATTTCCATTAGGGCAGAGTCAGAGACTGCTCTGTAGGCTAGGCACAGGTCATCTTTCAGCCGTCAGTATGATGCAGAGTACAGTGAAAGGGTTTTCAGCTTTTTCTTGTACTGTGGATTTAAAAATTTCCACATTTCTGTTAAAATGCCAGGTTTTTGTGATATAAAAAAGAGAGACCACAATAAATCATTTCAAAACTTTTCCCACCTTTAATGTGACCTACA